>NC_063365.1:1170073-1171202 GCF_021869965.1 Rhincodon typus | reverse complement strand
ACACACCCACCCACTGTCCCCACACACTCCCAAACACACCCACCCACTGTCCCCACACACCCCCAAACACACCGTCCCACTGTCCCCACACACCCCCAAACACACCCACCCACTGTCCCCACACGCCCCCAAACACACCCACTCACTGTCCCCACACGCCCCCAAACACACCCACCGTCCCCACACACCCCCAAACACACCCACCCACTGTCCCCACACACCCCCAGACACACACACACCTACAGACACACACACACACCCACAGACACACACACACCCACAGACACACAAACTCTCTACCCTCCCATATTCCCACAGACATCCCCACACACCCTCATACACTCACGGAGACATCCCCACACATATCTACATATACACACACATGCACACACAAATCCTCCATCCCCACACACAAACACACACGCACACCAACAGACACACCCGCACGCACCCACCCTCCACTCCCTTACACACACCCACCTCTGCACACACAACACCTACACTTGCACACGCACACACACATGCACACCCACATACCCACACATCCCTACACACACACCCACACACACAATCCCACTCACACTCACACACACCCACAGACACAGACACAAAAACTCTCTACCCTTCCACATTCCCACAGACATCGCCACACACCCTCATACACACACAGAGACATCCCCACGCACACCTGAACATGCACACACAAATCCTGCACCCCCACACATACCGATACACACATCTCCACAAATACACACCCTCCAAACCCACACACATCTCTCACACACGCACGCATTCATGCACATGTGCACACACACATGCGCACAGACACACAACCCCCACACACGCGCATGCACACCCACATGCACACCTGCGCACACACCTACCCATTCCTATACACATTCCCATACATCCTTATACACACACACCCACATGGACATCCCCCCACACATATGTATACCCCCCCCCCCCCCCCCCACCCACAAGCAGTACTGGAAACACGCTCCCCCCCCTCCCCCTGACCCACACGCAGTGCTGGAAAGGCACCCCCCTCTCCCCCTGACCCACAAGCAGTGCTGGAAACACACACCTCCCCCCTCCCCCTGACCCACAGGCAGTGCTGGAAAGGCAC
>NC_063365.1:1102441-1165073 GCF_021869965.1 Rhincodon typus | reverse complement strand
TTTCTGATGAAGGGTCTAGGCCCGAAACGTCAGCCTCTCTGCTCCTATGATGCTGCTTGGCCTGCTGTGTTCATCCAGCCCTGCACCT
Source organism: Rhincodon typus (assembly GCF_021869965.1). NCBI lineage: Eukaryota > Metazoa > Chordata > Chondrichthyes > Orectolobiformes > Rhincodontidae > Rhincodon > Rhincodon typus. The sequence goes on along the minus strand of NC_063365.1, from coordinate 1,164,985 downwards.
TGTTGTCTCGGATTCTCCAGCATCTGCAGTTCCTACTATCTCTAACATGGGCTATAGCCCCAGATATTTGCAGTGAATTCTTACGTGGACTGCCCAGGTCAGGCAGATGTTCATTTACAGCTTGTTTGGTCTACTAGGTCTTTAAGGCAACTCATCTGTCCTTTTATGATTTCCTTTGATTTCTTTTGATTTGATTTATTATTGTCACATGTACCAAGATACAATGAAAAGTATTGTTGTGCGTGCTAAACAGACAAATCATACTTTCCACGAGTAATCAGGGTAATAGAACAGAATGCAGAATATTGTGTTACAGCTACAGAGAAGGTGTAGATGAAGATCAACTCTAATATATGAGAGGTTTGTTCATAAGTCTGATAACATCAGGGAAGAAGTTGTTCTTGAATCTGTTGGTATGTATTTTCAAGCTTTTATATCTTCTGCCTGATGGAAGAGGATGGAAGAGGGTATAACTAGGGTGGGAGTGGTCTTTGATTATGTTGGCTGCTTTCCTGAGGCACTGGGAAATGTAAATGGAGTCACTGGAAGGAAGGCTAGTCTGCGTGATGGACTGGGATATGTTCACAACTCTCTAATTTCTTGCTGTCTTGGGCAGAGCAGTTGCTGTACCAAGCTGTAATGCATCCAGATAGGATGCTTTCTAAGGTAAATTTATAAAAATTGGTAAGAGTCACTGTCTTTCACACACGTTGTTATTGGAACAATTTCACAGCAAGGCAGAAGATCTTTGTCATTGATAACTGGTCACTAGTCCACAGACCAATCAGCTATTTGTTGCCAACCAAAGCTGCAATTGTAAACTACTCTTTGACTCCAGTTTATCTGTAAACTATACTTCAACAATGTTGGAACCAGCAGCTATGTAAATAGTGCTTACAATGAGGGTCAGTTACTTATTTTCAAAACATACAGCAATTCTTAGTTTTAAAACCATTCTTTTCCCATTTCAATCCACCACTAAAAATATAGGAAATGAAAAAAGACATTGTCTTTACACAAGGGAATGGAATTTAAAAGTAGGAAGTTTTGACTACAATTGTACAAGATAGGGGTGAGAACACATTTGGAGTATGAAGAACAGTTTTAGCTTCCTTAGTTAAGAAAGGACATAAATTCACTGAAAACAATTAAGGCAATATTAATTCAATTGATACCTGGGATTGGGTAGGGGAAGTGGAGATTTGTCTTATAAGGAACTTATTGGTGCTTGGAAGAATAAGAAGTGATTTTATTGAAACACACAAGATACGTGGATAAAGTAGATGTTGCAAAGATGTTTCTTCTTGTGGAAGAAACTAAATCCGGGGAACGCAGTTTAAAACTAGGGAGCTCGTATTTAAGATGGAAATGAGGTAAAGACGTACTATTTTACAGACAGTCATTGGAGTCACGGTAGAGGCAGAGCCATTTAAAATTCTCCAGGCAGAGGTTAATAGATTCTTGACTAAGAGAGTCAAGGCTTATGGCAGTAAACAGCAAAGTGGAGTCCCAGCTACAACCCGATCAGCCACAATCTGATGAAATGAGCAAATGGCCTTAGGGGGCTGAATGGCCTCCTCCTGTTGGTCAATTCTCTCACATCATAGGGTTTTATACAATCTGAGGAAGTTGATTTGGTGCCAATGACAGGGTCTGTTAGTGACTCACTGGAAGATCCCAGGTCATCACTGTATTGTTATGTGGACAGTCATTTTGGACAGCCCCATCTGGATGGCCATTACCAGCACTTTTGGGGAAATTAGATACCGTCCCACTGTTTCCACTCAGTGTATGGTCCCATTGGTTACTATGAACACAGATCAAACTCCAAAACCTGGGACCCTCCAAGAGCGAGTGGGAGCCCCTTTCCCCTTGCCTGCACACCACCCCGCCCCGATACCTTCCTCTCACACTGACCCACCCTCACCGTCCCAGCTCATCCAATACACTCAGAAAAATTCCATACTTGTTTCTAATGAAAGGAACTATTTTTGTGCAGGATGGAGAATCTGTACGTGAATCGCTTCATGCACATGTTTCAGTCTTCATGGAGTGATTTTGCGGACTTTGAGAAGATCTTTGTTCGCATTAGCAACACGATTTCAGGTATGACATATATCTATTCCACGCTCTAAACACCATGAAATCCTAGTGCCCCAGGTAGACCTGCACCCAGCAACCAAACACCCGTGCCAGGTTAAAACTCAATCCTACACTTGCTCAGCTTTGGATTAAATAAGATGGTCCTCAGGCAGCCTCTGTCCTTTTGTCAAGTAACTTATCCATCATAAAAATAGAATACTGCAGATGCTGGAAATCTGAAGTAACAGCAAAAGGTGCTGGAGAAACTCAGCAGGTCTGTGGAGAAACAACAGAAATATCATTTCAAGTCCAATCTCATTTTTTTTAGATCTGAAGAGACGTGTGTTCTGGTGAAACCCAAATTAAGCTGGAGGAACAGCACCTCGTTTTCCATTTAGGCACCTTGTATTCTGCTTTTGTCAATAAATTTTAGTTGGGTTTGTGTTGAGGAGAAAAGGGCAGCTGTAGATCAGCAGGGATTTCACTCAAGGAGGGACCAGGCCTGCACTGTGTTATAACAGTTAGGGGGAGAAGTCGGAGGAGGCTAGCTGAGGAGTGGGGAGTGATAATGTTTGTGCCTCTTGCAGAGTACGTCATGCAACACTGGCAGGAGGATTTCATGTTCGGATACCAGTTCCTGAATGGATGCAATCCCGTCATCTTCAAGAAATGCAACAGATTGCCAGAGAAATTCCCTGTCACCAACGAAATGGTGCAGATCTGCTTGGAACGGCAATTGACGCTGGAAGAAGAAGTAGAGGTACAGAGATCCTCAACCTCCAGTTACTGCAGAGATACAAAGGGTAGAGCTGAGGGCAAGGAGCCTGGCACATGGGCTACAGGGAGGGTGATGAGTACAAGGGTGCAGGGAAGAGTGCCAACATGGGGCACAAGAGGGTCCCTTAGGAAGGGGACACCTGTGAGGGTCAAGGACAGGGGTAGCAAAAAAGATTTAAATGGCCCGTGAAAAGCTGAGATCACTGATTACAATAAAACCCAACTTCTCACAACCTCCAAAGTCAATCACCTCCACGAGAATCAGCAAAGCTAAAGGTCAGCTGTCATTTCCTTATTTCCAAGTCAGCAGCACTCCGATATTATCCAACAGAGATTCCAGCCTATGACCCTCACCTGGATAAATCCCCAAAGCAGGTGAAGATTGACTGTCAGGACAAGTGCAATCTGGAGAATGCACACAGTTTCTCTGCCACGGTGCTACTGGCTGCATTTCCTCTGGGCACATGGTGTCATCGCAGCCAAAGTGAGCTGCTGTGTGCCAGGCAATGCCAGGACAAAGTAGTCAGCCCTAGTCTGCTCTTCTTGTCCTCAGATTGCTTGTTGTGAGAGGGCAGGATATTACCCCAGCAGACAGCCTTCCAGAGTCAAGCAGCTTGGTAAGATCCTGGGCTAACCTTAGACCTGAAGGTGGGAATACAGGAAAAACTGCTGTTCAAGGCACAAGGCACCCAAGCACAGGCCACTATCTTGGGAATCCACCCCAGCCTAGGTCAGTGCCCAGTATCCCCCCACACCAGACCAGTCACAGCCCATTCGACCAACCTCCAGCCCAGGTCACTGCCCACTGGATCAACCCCAGCCCAAATAACTGTCCCCAAATCCCTATAGATCATCCCCAACACAGGTCCATGCCCCTGCACAGCCCTGTGCCTTGGGCATTTACAAAGGAAGGATTCTAACATGACTGTGTTATTTTGATCTTGGGACAGAAAGGAAACATTTACTTGGCAGACTACGAGCTAATGGATGGGATTCCTGCCAATTGCACTGACCCCTGCACCATCCAATACCTGACAGCACCCCTGTGCCTGCTGTACAATAACTCCCAAAATAAACTGGTGCCCATCGCAATCCAGGTAAGTGTGCTCTTTAAACAAGAAAATAAAACCAGAGAATAAGGGACAGGAGTGAGAACTAGTTGACGCGAGGTTTTAAGACTCTGTTGGTTGTCAGAGAAAGGTTTCTATTTACAGCTTTTGTGATTGTCAGGTTATACGGTTCAGGAAGCCATTGTGGCTCTCCTATTTGTGCATCTCTTTGAAAGAACTAGCCAATTTCTTCCACTCACACAGTACCTGCAAATTTCTCTTCAGGTATTTAACCAACTTCTTTTTAAAATTTACTGATGAATCTGCTTCCAGACACCTTACTCTGGAAATAAAATTATCCTCATCTCCTCTTTACATCTTTTGTCAATTATTTTTCCAATTAGATGCTGGTATCCTGTAGTTACCAAGCCTCCTTCCAGTGAGAACAGTTTCTCACTTGTTGTTCCATCAGAACCTGTCATTATTTTGAGCACTTCTAATACATCATGTCGATGGCTCAGTGGTTAGCACTCCTGCCTTACACCACCAGGGACCTGGGCTCAATTCCAGCCTCAGGCCTGTGTGGAGTTCGCACATTCTCCTTGAGTCTGTTGGGTTTCCTCCCACAGTCCAAAGATGTACAAGTTAGGTGGATTAGCCATGCTAAATTACCCATAGTGTTCAGGGACATGTAGGTTAGGTGCGTTAGCCATGGGAAATGCAGGGTTACAGGGACAGGTTAGGGGGATGGGTCTGGGTGGGATGCTCTTCGGAGGTGTAGACTTGTGAGCCGAATGGCCTGTTTCCACACTGTGGGGATTCTATTCTATAAAAAAGGTTTTTCTGTTCCAATAGGAACAATCCCAGCTTCTCTGAAGAACATAAGCGTTTTATCCTTTATTCCATTCTGGTGAATCCCTGATGTGCTCCAGGCCTTGACATCCTTCCTGAGGCATAGTGTCCAAAATTAGATAGAATACTGTAGCTGGTGCTGGGCACAAATTACACACTGAGAAGGAGGAAGCTAAGGTGGTTAATGTCCTTTCAATCAATTAAGAGGAGGCATTGTGTGCTGGGTGAAGGTACATTGTTGAATGGGACACGATGATGTGTTTTATGTTGTACTTTCCACTCTTTCAGGACTTTTTCCAAGTGACTAGTCAACAACTGCATTACTGTTGTACCACATGACTAAGGAATTGACATAGGTCATGAGTTTATATCAGTAACACTTCCTATGTCAAAGGATTTGGAGGGATATGGACCAAGCACAGACCGGTGGGACTAGTTCAGTTTGGGAAACTTGATCAGCATGGACAAGTTGGACCGAAGGGTCTGTTTCCATGCTGTATGACTCTATGACTCTGTGTTTGCAGCCAGTGAACTATTTCTTGAAGTATCTTCACTTCTGTAATGTTGAAAATGCAGTTGCCAGTTTTGGCATAGCAAGCTTCCACAAACAGCAGTGAGATAATGACCACATGAACTGTTTCAGTGATGTCAGAATGCTGGGGAGAAGTCTGTTCTGCTGTTCATATAGTGTATTGTGATCTTCTATTAATATTCAGCTGAGAGAGGACAGGACCTGTCCACCCAGTCAGTGAACAGCTCATAGTCAGGATATAGATATCAGTCAATACATGGTCACCAACTAGCTGACAGCCTTTTTTCCCAAGTATTTTTACAATGTGAGTTACAAAATTAATATGAATAATAACATTCTAATTATATTAATATTAATAATAATATATAATATTAATTTTAATAGCCATATGTATTCTATATTTATGGTGCATACATATTCCATCCTGAATATTGACTGTGTTACAGACCTCTCAAAGGGCTATTGTGTAAACAGCTGTAAGAATCTGTGCAATATCTGGGCCACCTCTCTCTCTCTCTTTCTCTCTCTCTCACTCTGTGATGCTCTGGTATCACTTGGTAGATGCCTCCCCCATCCCTTGTGCTGATTGTCAATCTTAATCTGTAAGTATCAATACTGGAAAACATCCACTGTCTATCTCTCATTGTCCTCCCTGCTCTTTTGCCATTTCTTGACTTGTTCTAATTACCTTCTGTGAAAATCCCAATTGCACCCACGTTTCATTTGCTTGCACCTTTCAAAATTTCTATCTGCATTTTAACAAACTCTGATCTCTGTTGTTGCAGCTTTTGCTACCGCTCCCCATTTACTAAATTCAGTATAAACCCAGTTTACACAGCCACAAGTATTCATAGTCTTTAATTTTTTGAGATTCACCTGCCAATATTTCCCACAGTCAACAGGTTCTGAGATACCCTCTTCCTCCTGTTCATAGAAAGTAGTTAAATCCTTTCTCATATATTTGTTTTCCATCTTCTTTTGCAGATCGTCTGGTCCTTCGAGCTTCTGTCTATTTATTTTTGCTTTGCTCTGTTCCATAACCTAAGTTTCAAAATTACAGAATTTAGATTAGTTCAATTTGGTGGAGCTCATCTAATTAAAAGCTTCAAATTGATCTCTTCTTCAAACTAACAGTTTGAATATCAATTGATTGTCACATATACCAAAGTACAGTGAAATGCTTTGTCTATGAGCAGCACAGGCAGATCATAGTAAGCCAGAACATACGGATAACAACAGCTGCAGATCGCAGCGGGTCAGACAGCATCCATGGAGAGAGAGCAAGTTAATGTTTCGAGTCTGACTCTTCATCAGAGCTGAAGTGTGAAGAGTGGAGGGGGCAGCATTTTTTAAAAATTCATTTATGGGATGAGGATGTTACTTTTAGGCAGCAATTATTGCCCATCCCTAATTGCCCAGATGGCAGCTGAGAGTCAACCACATTGCTGTGGGTCTGGAGTCACACGTAGGCCAGACCAGGTAAGGATGGCAGTTTCCTTCCCTAAACGGCATTAGTGAACCAGATGGATTTTTCTGACAATCAGCAATGGATTCATTGTTATCACTAGGCCAGATATTTCTAATTGAATTCAAATTCCAGCATCTGGATGCTGGCGGGGCAGGATTCAAACCCAGAATGGATTCGCCAGAACGTTATCTGGGTCTCTGGATTAACAGTCCACAGATAATACCACGAGGTAGTTGGGGAAAAGATGTTGATAGTTCAGATTAAGTGATCGGAATGTGAGAATAGCAGAACAATCGTGTATCTAACTGCCAGACTGGAAAGAGCAGACAGTCCCACTGGGGTGAAGGGAGGGAAGAGAGTACACAGTGACAGAGAATGTAACAATTAAAGCTAAAAGAAAGGGAAGAAAAGGGAGAATGTAACATTTAAAGCTGAAACAATGAGAAGAAATGGGAATTGGTTCACAATTTAAAGGTGTTGAATTCAGTATTAAGTCCAGGACAGGTTGTCGGTTATCGTCACTCCTAGCAACTTGGCGCTCTCTCAACTGTCTCAGCCTCCACTCCATTGATGTAGATGGGGGCGTTGTCTCCTCCTTTCTTTCAGAAGGCAATGATCAGTTCTAAAGTTTTGCCAACATTGAGAGAGAGGTCGTTGTCATTGCACCCCACATCACCAAGTCCTCATTATGACTCGTTGTTGTTAGCTATCTATCCTAGCACAGTGGTTTCGTCAGCAAACTTGTAGATGGCATTCATTCAGAATTTGGCTACACAGTCATGGAAGTACAGGGAGTTCAGTAGGGAGCTGAGAATGCATCCATGGGGGGGGTTCCATTGTTGAGTGTTATTGTGGTGGAGGCACCGGTGTCTATCTTCACAGATTGCGTCTATGTGTCAGGAAGCTGAGGATCCAGTTGCAGAGGGCGGAGCTGAGACCAAGGTCTTGGAGTTTGGGTATTAGTCTGGAGGGGATAATGGTGTTGAAGGTGGAGCTGTAGTCAATGAGCAGGAGTCTGATGTAGATGTCCTGGTTGTCCAGTTGTTCCAGGGATGAGTGCAGGGCTAGGGAAATGGCTACTGCTGTGGACCTGTTATGTCAGTAGGCAAATTGCAGGAGATCAAGGAAAGCTGGGAGATTAGAATTGACACGGGCCATGACCAGCCTCTCGAAGCACTTCATGATTATTGAGCTCAGAGCCACTGGGCAGTAATCATTAAGGCACCTTGTGTGTGCTTTATAGGGTACAGGGATGATGGTGGTCTTCTTGAAGCAGGTGGTAACTTCGGCTTGTAGGACGGACAGGTTGAAAGATGTCAATGAATACTTCCGCCAATTGGTCCATGAGGATCTAAGTTCATGGCCGGGGTCTCCATCCGGACCCATCGCTTTCCTTGGGTTTACTCCCAGGAAGACTGATCTGACATCTGCAGTGGTGATGGAGGGAACAGGTGCACCCAGGGCTGTCGGGACAGGTGACACCGTGCCACAGATATTCTGCTTGAACCAAGCATAGAAAGCATTGAGCACATCAGGGAGGGATGTGTCTTTTTCCACTATCGTGCTGTGCTTCATTTTGTATCACGTAATGTTGTTTGGGCCTTGTCACAGGCAGCAGGTGTCCCATATGGTTGGTTTGGGTCTCTAACTTTATTCAGTACTGCCACTTGGCATCTCTGATGGTTTTGTGGAGATTATATCTGGATTTTCTGTATAGGTCTGGATCATCTGTCTTGAATGCTGCATTTCTGGTATTCAGTAGGAAGTGGATTCCCCGGTTCGTCTGAGGTTTCTAGTTGGAAACACCCAGATTGACTTCTTTGGCACACAGTCCTCCACCCATTTGCTAACGAAGTCCATGCCAGTGGTAGCATACTTGTCTAGGTTTTCCACTGAGTACTTGAATAGGGTCCAATCCACCGATTCCAAGCAGTCCCGGAGATGGTCTTCTGCTGTGTTGGAGCAGCCTTGTATTTCTTCCTGTGAAGGATCCTCCCATTTCAGCTTCTGCTTATAAGCTTGGGAGGAGGGACACAGCGCTGTGATTTGATTTTCTGAAGTGTGGACAGGGCATGGAGCGGTAGGCGTCTTTGATGCTTGGTCCAGGATGTTCGGTTCCTCTGGCTGGGCAGGAGATGTATTGGTGGTACTTTGGCAGTGCCCTCTCGGGGTTGGCCTGGTTGAAGTGTCTGGCCACTATGAATAAGGCCTCAGGGAATTTCATCTCCAGAGTGTTTGTGATGGTGTAAATTTCAACCAAGTCGTTCTTCACATCCACATAGGGTGGGTGTATACTGATGCCTGGATGGCAGAGGTGAACTCGTGCACTAGATAGTAGGGATGGCATTTTACTGTAAGGTATTCTAGTCCAGGGAGCAGTGGCTCACCAGTGTTGCCACGTCTGATCAGGAAGAATACCCCTCTGCCCTTGCCTGACCTGAGGACATCATGCGGTCCAGGCGATGTACAGAGAACCCCTCAGCTTGTAAGGCAGAGTCGGGTGCCTTGAATATGACAAGTTTGACAGAGGTCTACCATCAAGTGAGACAAGAGCACTGAATTAATGAATCAAATTAGATTTTATTCAGTAGGATCAAGTTGTCGAACAACTAAAATCTATTTCAGTAACAAACAAAAGTTATATGTATCAATAATACAAGGCAGACTTCAAATTGGGTTTAAAACCCAGCTCATGGACAGGGCGCTTCTTCCTCCCTTGAGACAAAACACCGTGGGAACTAGCCCCTGACTACCTGTAGAGCAATACCTTTGTCCAGTTGATGTGGGTCACTTCCTCACCACATCCAATTACTCACAAACATGCACACAACATGGCATTCAAAACCTTTATTTTATTGTCCCCTTGAGATTACTGCCCCGCCTTATTCAAACATTGCCAATAATGTGGCACTGCTTAATTTGCTTGAATGGTTCTACGTATGCATGATCTCTCAGCCTAATACAATGGATTCTTTCAAAATGTTTACCTTATCTGAAAATGAACAGTATCCCATTCATTACAATGTCAGTGTTCTGTGTGCAAGACTGCTCCTCGCTGGTAAGAATTACCTGATGTCATGCTGTCGTTTCTATTCTCACAGCCCATTTGTTTTTCCACAGTGAAAATGAGAACACAGTCCTTAAGACTTACCTCTAAAAATGAAAAAAAGTAGTCTTTATTCGTTCGTGATTAATTGTTTATTCTTCAGTTTCAGGGCAATTGAGGTGTTTGCAGACTGTTTATGGTTTTGTTAAGTGTGGCTCAGTAAAAATGGAACAGTTCTTATTCCAACAACTGCAGGTGTTTTTGCCTTGTTAGATAAGTAAAATACATAGAACCATAGACTTTTACAATACAGAAGGATACCATTTGCCCTATTGCATCTGTCCTGGTTCCTGAAAGAGCAACTTAGCTGGTCCTGTTCTCCAGACCTGTCTCTATTGCCTGCTAAATCCATCACTTTAAAAATATATATCCAGCTCTCTTTTGAAATCTCTTATTGAATCCACCTCCACCACTCTCCCAGCACATTCCAAATCCTAGCAACTCTCTGAGTAAAGAAGTTTTTCCTCATCTCACTCCTGGCTGTCTTGCTGAAAATCTTGAAATTGCAACCCCCTAGTTACTGACGTACCAACTAGTGGAAACGGAATGTCCTTCTTTAACCTGTCAAAATTGTTCATGATTTTGAACACTTCGATAAGTTTACCACTTAATCGTCTCTGCTGCAAGGAGAATAAGCCCAATCCGTTTAATCTTTCCTGGTATCTAAAACCCCTCATTCTTGGTATCATTCTAATTTTGCACTCTGTCCTGGGCCTTAACATCCTTCCTTAAATAAGGTGCCCAGAACTGAACATAATACTTCAATGTGGTCTGACCAATAATTTGTAGAGGTGTAGCATCACTTCCTTGCTTATATATTCTATGCCTCTATTTATAAACCCAAGGATCCTATAAGGCTTCTTCACAACTGCTTCAACTTGCCTGGCCACCTTCAGGGAATCATGCACATGAACCCTGAGGTCCCTCAACTCCTGTACTCCCCTCAAAGTTTGTCCATTGAGCCTGTATTGTCTCTCCATTTGACTGCATTGAATTTCATCTGCCACGTGTCTGCCCATTTGGCCAACTTGTCAATATCCCTCAAAGTCGCTCAGCATCATCCTAACAATTTACTGTTCTCCCTAGCTTAGTATCATCCACAAATTTAGAGATTTTGTCCTCAACACCCATCTTCAAATCATTCATATACATCAGAAAAACCAAGGTGCCAACACCGATCCCTGAGGAACAACATTTTCATCTTGTCTGCAATCTGAGAAATGTCCATCTATACCTATCATCTGTTTCCTAAATTTTTGCCAACTTCTAATCCATGCTGCCAAGAAAAGATAAATCGCACATATTTCTAATTTGATAACCAAACTGCCATGTGGTACTGTATCAACTGCTTTCTGAAAGTCCAAACATACAACATCCACAGCATTACCCTCACCCACTGCCTGTGTGACCTCGTCAGAGGATTCAATTAAATTTGTTAGACATGATCTGCCCTTGACAAAGCTAAGCTGTGTAGCTTATCTTTCTCTAAGTGTATATTTACCTTATCCCGCATTATGGCTTCCATCAGTTTTCCCACTATAGATGTCAAGCTGACAGGTCTATCACTTATCCTTTGTCCCATTCTTAAACAATGCCATCATATTTGCAATCCTCCAGTTCCCCAGGACAAATCCTATGTTATCTATCACTATGCTGCTCAGTCGTTTAACAGACGCATTTTCATCGGCCATTGTCTCTATCTTGTAATTTTGTAAAGGCAGAAGCAAAATATTCATTTAGTAACTCTGCTGTACTCTTTGCTTCAGCAAGCAGTTTACTCTCCTCATTTCTATCCTTCGCTAATCTTTTACTAATAATATGCTTGCAAAACATATTACTTATTTGTTTTAGTGCAGCCTGCCATCCTTTTCTCATGCTTCCTCTTAGCCTTCCTTATTCTAGCCTTAGCCTCTCTCCTGCATTTGAGATACTCTTCCTGATTTCTTTGCTATTATTATTCCAGTATGGATCATTTGCCTTCTTTTTCTTCCATATTTCTTAATCAATATTCTTCGTCATCCAGGGTTCACTAGCTTTGGATGTCCTGTGTTTACTTCTCATGGCCATGTAGCTAGTTTGCACGCTATTCATCTCTCTTTTGGAAATCTCCCATTTTTCATCCACTTATTTTTCTACCAAAATAGGTTTCCAATCAACATACTCCAGTTCAACATTTAGACTCCTAAAATTTTCCCTTTTCCAATCTGGGATCTTAGTCCTTAACTGATTTTTGCCCTTTTCCAACTTAATATTGACCCTTATTATGTTATAATTACTATTTCCTAAATGCTCCCCCACTCCGACATTCTCCACTTGGCCTGCCTCATTGCCTAGGATCAGATCCAGCATAGCCCCCTTCCTGGTAGGACTGGAAATTTCCTGTTCCAGAAAGTTCTCCTGTACACATTGCAAGGATTTCTCCCCTTCTGTGCCCCGCAGTCTACCTTTTTCCCAGTCTGTCCCAGGGTAATTGAAATCACTAACTATCACAACTCTACTTCTCCTGCAGATTTCCATAAGCTGCCTACAAATGCTCTTTACTACTTCCCACTCTTTGGAGGTCTACAATAAATACCCAACAAGGTCACCACTCCCTTCTTGTATCTCACCTCCAACCATATAGATTTTAATTCAAAATGTGTACTATCTTTGACCAAGACTGCTACATCTCCCATTTTACTTAGCTCGTTTCTACTAAATGCTTTATGACATAGCATGTTAAGTATCCAGTTCTTTCTGACTTGAGCCACGTTTCTGTCAATGTTATTATGTCATATCCCCTCGAGCAATTTCTGCTTCCAGTTCCCCAATTTTGCTCACAATACTCTGTGCATTTACAGACATACAATTTAACTCTACCCTTATCTCTTTCTTGCTTGTTGGAAGGCAACAAATTCTTTGTTCACTGTCAACTCTCAAGCCTTCCCTCTATTACTTTACTCCATTCCCCATCTTCTCTTCTTTGCCCTCTTTGGTACTTCTAAAACCATGTGTTTGTAGAACACTTCTAAGAACACTAGATAACCTAAGTCTTATACTGAGATCAAAAACTCAGAATTGCTTACAACCCATTTATGTTATCACAACATTAATTTTCATTCTCATTGCATCGACCTTTAAGTCCTCCGTTGCTGTCCATTAATTCCTTCCTTGTGGCCTATTCATTTCTCCTGCACTGTCCTTTAAGTGCATTTTGTGCAATGCTGATTCAGAAAAAATCATTATATAGGTGGAATTTTCTTTGCACTATAATTGTCTCTGTAATTCAGTCATCTTCATCGAAGGACACAAGTTCCATGCTGAGTTAATCAGTCCATTCTGCATGAAACCATGACTGGTTCTTTCCCACACTGTTTAATCCAGTCACTCTCCCTTAGCTCTGTGTTCTATTTCACAGTGTCCCCCAAGCTCTGCCTTCTATTCTGAGGTTTATTTGGGATTTACTTCCTATTATCTTGGCTCTTGATTAAAATCCTGCAAAGGTCACGGATCGAATACCTGACCACCAGTAACACGAGGATTTTCTTTGTTTCAACAGCTGAAACAAGAACCTGGGCCAGATAATCCCATATTCCTCCCCACTGACGATAAGTATGAATGGTTGTTGGCAAAAATATGGGTGAGGTCAACAGACTTTCACATTCACCAGACTGTCACCCATCTCCTGAAGACTCACCTTATGTCGGAAGTATTTGGTATAGCACTCTATCGACAGCTCCCAGCTGTCCACCCTCTGTTCAAGGTATGCTCTCCTGCTCTTTGGCCTCCCTGAGATATTGTCAAATGCGTGTAGCAAAAACATCTGCTTATCATGAACTGGGTGAGATTAGGATAAATTCTGTGGCTTCATCCATGGGAGCGGGCAGCAATCACATTCCTGGGAACGGAAATGTTTCCTTTACACTGACTGTCAGCTTGAAGTTAATGTGGTCAGCCCCTGTCTCGTTCCTAGTGAAAACTCAGCAAAGGTACAAACCCGACCTGAATGTAGGAAGAGGAGAGGGTGCTGTCATTTTCCATGACAATTTCTCTGTATCAAACCCTGTGTTGTCCCTGTCCTGGGAGTGTTTGATGGGAGCAATGTGGAGGACGCTTTACTTTCAGTTTAAAAGTGTAGGGGAAGCTATACTACTTCCAGTTTAAAAGAGTAGAGGGGGCTTTCCTCTATATCTAACCACGTACTATCCCTGTCCTGGGAAGATTGTTGGGGGGCAGTGTAGAGTGACCTTTTAGTCTGTATCTAACCAGATGCTGTTCCTGTCCTGGGAGTGTTTGTAGGAGACAGTGTAAGCGGGTGCTTGGCTTTGTATCTAACTCAGTGCTATACCCGTCCAGGGAGATTTTAATGGGGACAGTATAGAAAGAGCTTTAAGTACTCTTGTGGTGCAGTGGTAGTGTCCCTACCTCTTAGCCAGGAGGCCTTAGTTCAAGTCCCACTTGCGCCAGAGGTGTGCCAGAGCATCTCTTAATTGATTAGAAAATATCTATAGAGAGTTTTACTCTATATCTAACCCCATGCTGTGCCTGTCCTGGGAATGTTTGGTGGGGCAGTGTAAAGAGGCTATTAGAAAGAGAGAACAGAGCCCTGGGATTAGTTCGGATGAGTTTGGAATGGGATTAATACTGAGTTGACATAGGGCTGTAGGAAGAGTGTTTGGATATTTTAATGTTTCTGTTTTCACTGATGTTGAAATACAATCAGTCACTCGTTTGCCATTTAACATCTTTCCGTTTCTTTTCCCACTGCATGGACCTTTAGCTCTTGGTGCCTCATGTTCGATTTACCATTGCAATCAACACCAAAGCAAGGGAGCAGCTGATCTGTGAGTGTGGCCTCTTTGACAAGGTAAACCCAGCTGTGAGGAGCTGTTTTCATTGGTGCATGTCTCAAGGTATGTGTGTCTGATGTTTGTCTGGTTGTATACAGGCAAACGGCACAGGAGGAGGGGGCCATGTTCGAATGGTTCAGCGAGCCATGTCCAGCCTCACCTATAAATCCTTCTGCTTTCCTGAGAGCATCAAGATGCGTGGGTTAGACAGCACCGAGGCTCTTCCTTATTACTACTACAGGGATGACGGCCTGAGAGTCTGGGAAGCAGTCCAGAGGTAATTTGGAGGCCGTCTCCCTTTGCCAACATCTGGATTTCAGGATGGGTTGAACCCAAGTGCTCACGGACTGAACAGGATGGATCACAGGGGAGATAGTGGTGTTGTGGTACTGTAACTGAATGCATCATCTATTGGCCCCAGGTTCATCTAGGCATCCAGAGGTCCCAGTTTAAGGCTCTAAGTGTTCAAGTCCTCCTGTGGCACCTGATGTGATCTAAACTCATTTAATAACATCTGAATAGAAACATTAGTCTTAGTACTTATTATTAATTGTTATAAAGACCAAATGTCACTAATGTCCTTTCTGGATTGTTTTTAACCGGGTCTGGCCTACATTTGATTCCAGGCCCAAAGCAATGTGGTTGACTCTTAACTCTGCCCTCTGACATTGTCCTCATGAATCACTCAGTTCAAGGGCAGTTAGGGATGAGTATCAAATGCTGGCCTTGCCCAAGATGTCCACATCACAGAACCTTAGAAATGTTGTGCCTCAGAAGGAGGCCATTCAGCGCATCATGCCTGCACCTGTTCTCTAACCAAGTGCCAATCTCCTGCCCGTTCCCCATAACCCTGAACACCATTTTTATCCAAATAATCATTCCCTCTTGAATGCTTCAATTGAACCTGCCTCCACCAGACCCTCTAGGCAGTGCATTCTCTATCTTAACTACTTGCTGTGTGAATAAATTTACTCTCACGTTATCCTTGCTTCATTTGCACATCATTTGAATTCTATGCTCCTATCATTTTGATCTGTTTTACAAGGAGAAACAGTTCCCTCCATCTGCTCTATCCAACCTGCTCATGATTTTGAAAACCTCTGTCAAATCTCCTCTCCACTTTCGTTTTCCCCTCCTGATCCTTTCTAAATACCGCTGACCCAAATACCTTCCTTTGCTGAGAAAGGTTGCGTGCACTATTGCTTTCCTCACCGGCTGACCTGCAGTCCAGCATTAACTCTGTGTGTTTGCAGTGATAAATGAAGGCAAGAGGCCTGTGTCAGTAGGCACAGCTAAAACCCAGGACTAATTCTCAAACAGAATGACACCTCCCACAATAAGGCTGATAAGGAAGCAATGACTAAATGCAGGCCCATCTTGTCCCTGCCTTTCAGGATTCATAGGGCTCAGCGATAGTGCTTGGAAGAGTGGCAAATGTTTAAAAAGGGCTTTAAGAATGAAGAGAACGTAGTCTCGATAGGAATTCTGAAGAAAATAAAAAGGCACATTGACACACCTGGAGAATGACAATGTACCTCAGCAATTTTAAGGCAGATATCTCACCATTTCCACTTCCCAGGTCAGTGTGCACACACACTGTTCACAAAATGCACTACTATCGAGAGCAGCAACACAGAACCCACCGGAGATTCCAGATTGAAGAAAACTGAAAAGCCTAAGACATTAGAATATAACGATTAGGAGCAAAAGTAGACCATTCAGCCTCTTCTGCCTTTTCCACCTTCCAATATAATCGTGACTGATCTCATCTCAGCCTCAACTCTACTTTTCTGCCCGCTCCCCATAAGCCTTCAACCCATCACTAATTAAAAACCTGTCTATCTCCTCCTGAAGTTTATTCAATGTCCCAGCGTCCACTACGCTCTGGGATAGTGAATTCCTCAAGATTCATAACCCTTTGAGAGAAGTACTTTTTCTTTATCTCTGTTTTAAAACTGCTACCCTCTCATCCTAAAACTGTGACCCCTTGTTCTGTATTGCCCTACATGAAGAAACATCCTCTCTGTGTCTACTTTGTCAATCCCCTTTAGCATCTTGTATACCTCAAAGTGCACATCTGAAACAGTGAGACCTTTCTGCCCTGATTGTTATTGATGAGTGTTCCTTTCTTTCTGACAGTTTTGTCACTGAAGTGGTGAACATCTATTATGATGATGACAAGGCTGTTCAGACAGACACAGAACTGCAGGCCTTCGTGAAGGATGTCTTTGTGTATGGGCTGAAGGACAATAAAAGCACAGGTAACTGCCCGGTAACAAAGGTGACTTGAATAGTATTGAGCAACAGAGTTCCCTCAGTGTATGCAGGCTTGGCTGCTTGGTCTCCTAGCTACGGAGAAATTCATCTCCATGTTTAGATGGTATTAGCTGGAGCTGGGATGGATACATTGGCACCCTCATGTACCTCACCCATGACCATTGCTGAGGTACCAGCCTTGACACTGCATTTGGGGTCTACGTAAATGGGCAAAACCTCACAGCTCAGTCAGGCCCTGACCTCCCATAGATAATATGTAGCTCAGGCCCCCAGATGATGCCATTCACCATGTGTCAGGGTATATTCTTGGAGCTCCATGTGTGATCTTCTTTTGAATCATTGCACTGCCCAGCCCTGCAGATTTCTTGTCCATCACTGTAACTATAGCCAAGGTTTCTCTGAACCCTTGGGAAGTTGAGGTAGTGCTACAAGTCAGGAAAGCGAACAATTAAAATGAGTGCCCATCAGGTTTGAAACCGCCTGCACAATCTATGAGATTCTAGGTCTGTGCAGCCTCTGAATATGAGAATCAACAAGAGGGAAAAACATACTCGACCTCATCCTTACCAATTTGCAGATGCATCTGTCTTTGACAGTATCAGGATGAATGAAGTCCCACTCTAACACTGAGTATAAACTCCATTGCGTTGTGTGGCACTATCACCATGCTAAATGGGATAACAGAGTTCGAACAGATCTAGCAACTCAAGACCGGGCATTCATGAGGCGGTGTGGGCCATCAACAGCAACAGAATTGTACTCCAGCACAATCTGCAACATAGCAGCTCAGTATATCCCCCACTCAACCATTACCATCAGGCCTGGCTCAATGGAGCTAAATGGGATAACAGAGTTCGAACAGATCTAGTAACTCAAGACTGGGCATTCATGAGGTACTGTGGCCGTCAACAGCAACAGAATTGTACTGCAACATAGCAGCCCAGTATATCCCCCACTCAACCATTACCATCAAGCCTGGCTCAATGGAGAGTGTAGGAGGGCATGCCAGAAGCAGCACCAGGTATATCTGAAAATGAGGTGTCAGCCTGGGGTGAAGCCACCAAACAGGACTACTTATCAAACAGCATTAAGCAACAAGTGATAAAAGACAGAGCTAAGCAATTCCACAACCAACGCATCAAATCTAAACTCTGCAGTCCTACCACATCCGATTAGGAATGGTGGTGGACAATTAAACAACTCACTGGAGGAGGAGACTCCACAAATATCCCCATCAAAAAGCCCAACACGTCAGTGAAAAGACAACGATGAAGCATTTGCCGCAATCTTCAACCAGAAGTGCCAAGTGGATGATCTATTTTGGCCTCCTCCAGTGGTCTCCAGCAGCACAGATACCAGTCTTCAGCCAATCCAATTTATTCTAACGTGATATCAAGAAATAATTGGAAGCTCTGGATACTGCAAGGGCTATGGGCCTTGACAATAGCCCAGTAATATCATAAAATCCCTACAATGCAGGCCATTCAGCCCCTTGAGTCTGCGCCAACACTCTGCAGAGCATCCCATCCCTCACCCTATTCCTGTGACACTGCACACATTTGCTAATCCACCTAGCCTGCACATCCCTGGACACCAAAGGGCAATTTAGCATAGCCAGTCCCCCTAACCTGCACATCTTTGGACTGTGAGAGGAAGCCAAAGCACCCAGCAAAAACCTCTCACAGAGAACATGCAAACTCCACACCGGCATCCAAGGCTGCAATTGAACCTGGGTCCCTTGATGCTGTGAGGCAGCAATGCTAAACACTGAGCCAGTCTGCCACCCTTAGTATTGAAAAGGTGTGCTTCAGAACTTGTCACTCCCTTAGCCAAACTGTTCTAATACAGTTACAACACTGGCATGTACCTGACAATGTGGACACCTGCCCAGTTTCATCCTGTACCTAAAAAGTAGGACAAATCCAACCCTGCCAAGCACTGTCCTGTCAACCTACTTTTGATCATCAGTAAATTGACGGAAGGTGTCATCAACCTGCTCAGTGACGCCCAGTTTGGGTTCCGCCAGGGCCACTCAGCTTCTGACCTCATTACAGCCTTGTTTCAAACATGGACAAGAGAGCCGAATTCCAGACGTGAGGTGAGAGTGACAGCCCTTGATATCAAGGCTGCATTCGACCAAGTGTGGCATCAAGGAGCCCTGGCAAAACTGGAATCAATGGGTATCAGGGGGCAAACTCTCCAGTGGTTGGAGTCATACCTGACACATAAGAAGATGGTTGTGGTTATTGAAAGTCAGTCATCTCAGCTGCAGGATATCTCTGCCGGAGTTCCTCAGGGTAGTTTCCTAGGCTCAACCATCTTCAGCTACTTCATCAATGACCTTCCCTCCATCATGAGGTCAGAAGTGGGGATGTTGGCCGATGATTGCACAATGTTCAGCAGCATTCACAACCCCTCAGATACTGACACAGTCTTTGTTCAAATGCAACAAATCTGGACAATATCCAGGCTTGGGCTGACAAGTGGAAAATAACATTCAAATGCCAGGCAATGATGATCTCCATAAGAGACAATCTAACCACCACACCTTGACATTCAATGGAGCCAGCACTGAATGCCCCACTATCAACATTCTTGGGTTATTATTGACCAGAAACTCAATTGGGCTCACTGTGGCGCGTTGGTAGTGACCTACCCCTGGACCGGAACGCCTGGGTTCACATCCCACCTGCTCCAGTGGTGTATAATAACATCTCTGACAGGTTGATTATAAAAATAGGTTAATTTTTAAAAAATAAATAAATAAATGAACGCTGACTACAAGAGCAGATCAAAAACTAGGAAGTCTGCAGTAACTCACCTCCTAACTCCCCAAAGCCTATCCACCATCTACAAGACACAAGTCAGGAGTGTGATGGAATACTCCCCACTTGCCTGGATGAGTACACCTCCAATGACACTCAAGCCGCTTGATACCAACCAGGACAAAGCAGCCCGCTTGATTGGCACCACATCCTTAAATATTCACTCCCTCTACCAATGACGCTCTGTAGCAGCAGTGTGTACTATCTACAAGATGCACTGCAGAAACTCACCAAAGACACTCAGACTCCAAACCCACGACCACTTCCATCTAGAAGGACAAGGGCAGCAGACATATGGGAACACCACCGCCTCCAAGTTCTCTTCCAAGCCATTCAACATCCTGACTTTGAAATATATCACCGTTCCTTCAGTGTCACTGGGTCAAAATCCTGGAACCTTCTTCCTAAGGGCATTGTGGGTGTACCTACATCCCTGTGGACTGCAGGGGTTCAAGAAGGCAGCTCACCACCACCTTCTCGAGGACCGCTCGGGACAGGCAATAAATGCTGGGCCCAGCCAGTGACAGCCATCTGCCACAAGTGAATTAAAAAAATGAGATCACAAGTTAAACAGAGACACTCTAGAGGATTGGGCTGTGTGACTAACTTTCCCACCCTCCTCCCCGGAATCTTGCTGCCTGTTCACCACTCACTCCATGTGACAATTCCCTGGAGATCTGAGCTAAACCCCTCCCCCACTTTCTCCAATATCTCTTCATCACTCAGCCTCTAATTCCGTGGCTTTGTGCTATGCGCCATTGCCTGGATCAAACAGAAACCAGGTTCAGCTTGACCAGGCACTGGACAGTTTGGGGATAACTCCCCTCTAATTGCAGCTAATATTCAGAGGCATCCATTCAGTCCAGCAGCAAGCTGGAGTCAATCTGGCTTCCATACTCTTCACTGGCATTTCACAGTGTAATACAAACTCCAGTCTGCTCTCTCTGCTTCTGAACCAACCCTTTCTCTTTTGTTTAATATTCAAAAATGCTCCTGCGCACAGCTGAACAGTTATTTCTCATTACCAAATCACTTATGGTACTTCTATTAATCTATTAACTACCACCAGTAAATTACTTGTGTTTCCAGTTGAATAATTTACATGCAAAGCCCGTTATAGGGCAATGCAGACCATTAAAGATGAGGAAGAAAGGGAGAGGGGGTACCTGTTTACAATAATGAGCCACCAGCAAATTACCTGTTTCAGAAAGTAAACAACTAACAATCACCACCCACCAGGGGCCCAAACCAACACTTTTTTATTGTTAAATCAGCACCAAATTACTGTGTCTCTTCTTTGACTAAATTAACAAAATACGAGCACTGCCCGCCAGGAACAGGACAACAATAACAAAAGGGAAGGCGAGGGAAAGAGGGAGAGAATTAAATTAAAATGGCATCAGACAGAAAAATAATACACTCCAGCCCCCATGGTGCCCACCTTTTTCTGAATGCTCTTGCCTATCCCTTAAGCATCAGCTGCTGACTGTTAGTTCTGGAGCGTGTCCCTCATACATTCTCATCAGGACCAGCATTTACACCATTGTCATTACACACACTGACAATATACATAGGAGGAGCCTGCTATCACCCACATCCCTCTGGCTTTCCCTCTGGCTGGTTGCAGCTTTTACATCACTGAGAGAAAACGGCAGCGTCCTGACAGGTTTTCACTCCACTTCTCAGCCCAGTTGGAAAACACACTGTCCTTACCCTCTCTGGGACATTGGGGAGGGGTGTCACACACTATCCTTTCCCCCTCTGGGACAGTAGGGAAGGGTGTCACACACTGACCTTTCCCCCTCCAGGACATTGGAAGGAGTGTCACACACTGTCCTTTCTCCTTCTGGGACACTGGGGAGGGGTGTCACACACTGACCTTACCCCCTTCGGGACATTGGAAGGAGTGTCACAAACTGTCCTTTCCCCCCCCCCGGGACATTGGAAGGAGTGTGACACACTGTCCTTTCCCCCCCGGGACATTGGAAGGAGTGTCATACACTGTCCTTTCCGCCTCCGGCACATTGAAAGAGGTGTCACACACTGACCTTTCCCCCTCTGGGATATTGTAGCGGTGGAAGGGGGGAGTCACATGCCGTTTATGTTAATTGCACCTTGGAGCAATGGAGTGCTGATGGACCTCTGGGCTATTCAGACCCGTCAGGTAAAATGTCTATTCAAGAATCCTCAGTTTTAGACCAATGCATTGTATAAATAACACCTTTCCTTTTACAGGCTTTCCCAAAACAATCAAGACAATTGAGAAGCTGATCGAATATCTGACTGTGGTTATCTTCACTGCCTCTGCTCAACATGCTGCAGTCAACTTTGGCCAGGTATTGCGTTCATATCATTCACAGATTCCTCACTGTTCTTTGACTAGTTTGTTACAATCCAGTGGAACAGTAGGTCAGTGCACTGCCATTATGTGACTGAGGGGTGCATATCAGTCAATAATGCATGGCACCTTGTATTGGACTCTGGAGAACAGAAACTGGCCCCAGTGGCATTTAGAACATGCATGAAAAGTGAGGATAAGGAGCTCAGCTTAAAGTCACTAGGCAACTGATTACTGATGTACTCGACGCTGGAGAAGCTTTCTCAGTCCCAGTGTGGGTCTTTGGCAGTAGGTAGAAAGTCTTACACCATAAGACCATAGGAGCAGAAATGGCCATTTGGCCCATTGAGTCTGCTCCGCCATTCAATCATAGTTGATATATTTCTCAACCCCATTCTCCTGCCTTCTCCCTGTAACCCTTGATTTTCTTGCCAGTCAAGAATTTATCTATATCTATCTTAAATACACTCAATGACTTGGCCTCCACAGCCATCTGTGGCAATGAGCTCCACAGATTAACCAGCCTGTGGCTGAAGAAGTTCCTCCTCATCTCAGTTCTAAAGTGTCGGCCCTTCATTCTGAGGCTGTACCATCTGGTTGTGGTCTCTCCTACTAGTGGAAACATCTTCTCCATGTCCACTCTACCCAGGCCTCTCAGTGTTCAGTAAAGTCACCCTTTATTTAGACATGGAAAGTTCTCAATTCTAGCACAGCTTTGTCAGAGTCAGCACCCAGAGTGTCTGAATCTCTGATACCCATCCTTTAATCTGTGAGTCAGGGCTCCCTGATTGGGCCAGATTAAAAGCCCCACACAAGGATTCATATTCTATGAGGTCCAGCTGGCTGACCTCATTACAATCACTTCAGGGGTCACTGGCCTAAGATCCATAAGGATTTCCCAAGACCAGTGAACTAAGTATATTGAGAGAGTGAGGATAGTGATACTTTGGAGGGTTATAGAAGTTGAATGTAATGAAGGAAATTGGCAAAGGATATGGGGAAATGGTATATTGATAGGAAAAAACCCAGACAAGGATAAGAAGAGGATTGAGATAAGCTAGTAAAAATGAGTCCAGGAACAATATGCAAAAGACACAATTAAAATGGGAATTTTGGAAACCCTGCAGTTTGCTAGACAGAACCTACTCAAAGGGGACCTTCCCATTTATAGGCTTCTGTTTGACATTCTGGTTGGGAAGGATGCTGATGGTGCTATCCCAGGGAAATGTGGATCTTTGACTCTAATAGCCACTGGGTGTGAGACCTTGGCACTTGATCAGGCTCCTACCCACCCAATATCTAACTTGTTGATACCAGATCCGCACTAACGTGTAGCCAGGTCACTTCCTGCCATGGATAGGGAAAACCAGCAGCAGCAACTGTCCTTGGGAGAAATAGGGATGTCGGTGTGGGAGAAGAAGTGCTAGAAAGAAATGGGAGTTTGGGGCAGGGGAGGTCAACTCCTCCTTTGTGGAGCCTGGCATATTCTCAGACCTGGTTCACTTCCTCAAGAAAGAGTTAGATATTCTTAAGGCTAAAGGGATCAAGAATATGAGGTGAAAGTGGGAACAGGGTACTGAGTTGGATGATCAGCCATGATCCTATTGAAGGTGGAGCAGGCTCGAAGGGCTGAAAGGCCTACTCCTGATCTTCTTCTCTATGTTTCCTCACTGTGTTCATTCAAAACCAACACAGAGCAGAGGTCAAATCATTGCCAAACGTGCTGAGAAAGGACTTTATTTGGTTTGGGTGGCAGTTTAACTGCCTGTCCAGAAGTGCCAGTAAAAATTGAAAATACTGGGACTCGGCAGGTAGGCTGCCTGGTAAATTTTAATTCCTTAGCCGCCAGTTGAACCATATTCTCATGAGTGAGGATCAAATTAGAGAGAAGAAACCAATATCCTGCTTGACTGTATTATTAATGCTATGTTGTAATTGTTTTTATTTAAAGTATGATTGGTGCTCGTGGATCCCAAACTCTCCTCCCACAATGCGGCAGCCCCCACCCTGCAAGAAAGGTGTTGTGAATGTGGAGTACATCATTGAGAGTCTGCCAGACAGAGGGCGCTCGTGCTGGCACCTGGGTGCTGTGTGGGCACTCAGCCAGTTTCAGGACAATGAGGTAAGGACACAGTAAATAGCCAGTCTCTGTGTGTAGGGATGTGATTACAGGAGACTCCCAGGGCAGGAGGTTCAGTGTCCTGTAACCCTGAGACCACATCACCATCACTGGCACTTAGCAAAGTGTCACGTCAAAGATAACAACATAAAATAAAAGCTCATGGGTGCAAGAAGAACAGGTCAGCAAGACTAAGAGGATTAATAGGTTAATAAATAGGAAGCAGAGAGTAGTCATTAATGGGTTGCTTTCTGGTTGGCAAGTTGTGACTGGCAGTGTGCCACAAGGATCAGAGCTGGGGCCTCAACTGTTTACTATTTATCTCAATGACTCAAATGAAGGAACTGGAGGTTTTGTTGCTAAATTCGCCAATCACACAAAGGTAGGTACAAAGGTAAGTTGTGAGGAACGCTTACAAAGCAAAGGGATGCAGATAAGTTCTAGTGAGTGGATAGAAATTTAGCAGATGGAGTACGATATGGAGAAAACATGAAGTTGTTCAATTTGTGAAAATGATAGAAAAGCAGACTATTGTTTCAATAGGGAGAGAGAATTCAGAATGCTGCAGTGCAGAGGGAGCTGAGTGGCTTTGTATGTGAAACACAAACAGTAAGCAGTTGCAGCAAGTAATGGAGGAAGCAAAATGAAATATTGGCCTTTATAACAAAGGGGATGTAAAGGTAGGGAAATTACAGTTGTACAGGGCATTGGTGAGAATGCATCGGGAGCACTGTATACAGATTTGGTTACCTTATCTGAAAAAGGATATAATTGCATGAGTACATTCCTGGGATGAAAGGCTTATCCCACAAGGAAAGTTGGACAGACCGAGTCTATATCCATCACAGTTTTAGGAGTGTGGGAGGTGATCTCATTGAGGGGACTCCGCAGGGTAGATGCGAGAGGGTGTTTCCCTTAGAACACAGTTCTGAAGAAAGGTCACTGGACCTGAACTCTGCTTTCCATCCACGGATGCTGTCAGAACTGCTGAGCTTTTCCAGCAATTTCTGTTTTTGTTCTCATTTCCAATATCCGCAGTTCTTTGACTATTCAATTTTTGTTCATTTCTTTCCATTTTTCTCGACCTAATTCTGTATTGAATCCATTTAAGATTCATGGAATTTACTCATAAACACCCCACTACCACCATGCTGTGTCTTGTAGTTTCCAAAAATGTAAAGTAATTATACTCTTAGACCATAATGCTGGAGCTTCATCCAATATATTTGTCAGATTACACCTTGTGTTGCATTATTGCTTGGTATTCTGTTATGTGACCATAGTGCAGTAGCAACTCATCAGGAACTCTGGATACTTGTATACACATGTGTACAAGCATATAGATCTCATATCATATTGGAATAACATAACATGAGATGATTTATATAAATATTTATCAAAAATGATTGTTATTTCTGCAGCTCTTCCTTGGAATGTATCCAGATGAACACTTCATAGAAAAACCTGTCAAGGAAGCTATCCAGAATTTCCAAGCGCACCTTCAAGAAATTACACATCGCATTGCAGAACGCAATAAGGATAAGAAGCTCCCATATTACTACTTCTCTCCAGACAGAATCCCCAATAGTGTAGCAGTCTAAGGGTCTGATGTACCTCAAACAGAGAGAGAGAGAGAATCTAGTTAAATGGAATAGGCAGAAAATCAGACACAAGATCTCTGCTTCCTGCTTTACATGTTTTGCAATCAGCTCCTCTTGTTAAAATCATCGCTTCTGATTGTTTTTAACCATCTTCTGCTTAAAGCGTTGGTGAGAATGTGAGGTTTTAGCATTGTCAGGCTTTGGTGCATTGAGCACAGGCAGCCCTGCTTTAACCCTGAGAGTTCCTTACTCTCAATCCTGGAGGTAAAGCTCCCCAAATTTACCTCAGCACAAGCTAGTGAAGAAAATCTGGGCCCCTGGTTATTCTAATTTGGTTCTTGGTTTGTAACTTCTTAAACTTGTTTCAGCTTTTGGAATGCCATATTTATTGCCCATCTCTATTTGTCCCTGAAAAGATGGTGAGAAGGTGGCTTTCTTGGTCCAGTGCAGTCCTTAAGGCAAGAGTGTTTGTTGTTATGTGGGATGGTCCAGGAGTTTGACCTGGCAACAATGAAGGAATGGACAGCTGAATCCAAATTGGCTACACAGTGGCTCAGTGGTTAGCACTGCAGCCTTACAGTGCCAAGGCCCCAGGTTCAATCCCACCTTTGGGCGACTGCCTGTGTGGAGTTTGTACATTCTCCCTGTGTCTGTGCCTATTTCTTCTGAGTGTTTTGGTTTCCTCCCACAGTCCAGAGATGTGCAGCCTGGGTGGATTAGCCAGGGAAAATGTGGGGTTAGAGGGTAGAGGGGTGGGTCTGAATGGGATGTTCCTTGGAGGGTTGGTGTGGACTTTATGGGCTGAATGGCCTGCTTCCACAATGTAGGGATTCTCTATGATTCAAGATGACATTTAGTTCATAGAGGGACTTGAAGGTGGTGGGCTTCTTGTGACAATACTATCCTCATCCTCATTGACAGCTGTTGCCAAGTTGGAGAATTCTATCACATTATGTTTAAAAACAAACACAACAGCAATCCCTTGTCAACAAGGGATAGCAGCTAACTGCCTGGTTAGAAGACAATGAGGAAATCATTTGAGTAGACGAGGGTGGCTCTGAATGTTCCATATTTCACACCCAACACAATTCTGTTGATCACTGTCCAGTTGAACCCACATCAGCTACAGCCGTTTGGGGAGAAGGTTCTAAGCTTCCACTTGCTCTTGTGTGCATAGATGTTCTGATCATTGGGAATGTTTTCATTCTGGTTATAAACAGGATACAAAAGTGTTCCATTTATACAAATCGTGCTGAGGTTTATAAGTTTGACAAGAAGCAACTCAAGTGGAATTGGTTTACTTTGTTTCTGTTTCTGTTTCCCTTTCTCTGTAATCTCCTCCAGCCCTTCAACTCTCTGAGCTCTGCACACCTCCCATTCTGGACATGACTTCATTCTCCATTTTAATTGCTCCATCACTGGTGACTGTCTGTTGGCTAGGTCCTAAACTCTGGAATTCTCTCCCTACTGCCCTTTGCCTCTGTTCCTCGCTTTCCTCTTTAAGAGGTTCCACTAAACTTTGATCAAGCTTTTGATATCTATCCCCATATTGTCTTACGTCACTCAGCGTAACAGATTGCTTCATAAAAGTCCTCCATGTTTTATTGCATCAAAGGTGCAGGATGAGTGCAAGTTGTTGTTACTTCAGCAGAGTGTCTGCAGGAGCAATTTTAATATTGAGTGTTATTTAGTAGGGTCATAGATATAGGAGCCAAAGTAGGCCATTCAGTCCACTCGTCAGCTGTGCCATTTTATAAACTCATGGCCATTTGGAGGGCAGTGTTTAGAACAGTCAGTGTGGGATACAGCCACTAATGGACAGCTCCTGTAAAGGGCGTGGCACAGTTCCTTCATGAGAACGGCTATGTGTCAAGAATGAGAAGGAGTGATAGATATGAGGCACAGAGTAAACAACAGCACATAACGTAGCACATTTCTGAAGAAGGGTCCTGACCTGAAACGTCAACTTTCCTGCTCCTCTGATGCTGCCTGGCCTGCTGTGTTCCTCCAGCTCCACGTTGTGTTATCTCTAGCACATAGCTTAGATTTGTATCCCATGCCCAAACCCTCAACCATTTTCAAAATGACCATCTCATCACACATACAAAATTAATGGGAAGGAATTCTCTTTAACAGAATGTGGATGTTACTGGCTGGGCCAACATTTATTGTGAATCCCTAATTGCCCTTGAGCTGAGTGGCTTGCTGGTGCATTTCAAAGAGTAGTTAAAAGACAACTGCATCACTGTGGCTGTGGAATGTAGGGCAAACTAGGTAAGGATTGCAGTTTCCCTCCCTTAAGTGAACCAGATGTTTTTTAATCAGTCCATGATAGTTGTCATGGGCACCATCACGGAGACTAGTTTTCAATTTCAGATTTACTTATTGAATTTAAATTCTGCCAACTGCCTTGGGGGATTTGAACCCACAAATCCAGAGCAGTAGTCTGGGTCTTTGGATTCCCAGTCCAGGGACATTATCACCATACCACCACCTTTGGTGTGAACAGATGCTTTCTAACATTGTCCTAAATCTTGCCCCCCACCCCGCTTCTCACCCCACCAGCACTTAATCATAAAATTCTGCTCCACCAGTTCATTATCTATAACCAAGGCAAAGTAAAAGCCCTGGGACCATTCTGGTGAACCTGTATTACAGACTGTAAAGCCAAACTGTCCCTTCCTGAGAATAGCACCCAGATCTGTAAACAGTCTTTTGGAAAGGGTTAAACCAGAACTGGATAAATAAATAGTATAACCATCACCTCACTCTGCATCCCAGTCTTCCTAAGGTGAAAAATCAACATTCTTGAAGCTAACTACATTCTCTTTTATGCCTGTTCGCTTGTTTGGAGTGTTTTCCGTGCATAGTTTTTAACTCTTTCAGCTTCTCCCAGTCGCCAGCTTCTGAACCATTTAGACATTCCTTTAGGCCAATGAAGAAGAGATCAGACTGGCTGACTATTTAACTCCATCTGTTTTGGTTTCTCCCTGGCCACAACAACTGAGAGAGAGCCCAAGACAGCTCCTAATGGACATCACCAGCAGCGTTACCTCTAATTTTCTTCTGGGCTGCACAAGCCTCTGAAGTGACACCACTCACTGTGTGCAGAGCATCAGAGCTGCTGTGTGTGCATGCATTTTAGAGGGAACTTCGAGCATCAGTCACATCCCATTGATTGGACTTAATATTGTTTATTCCAACTCTCTGTTTCCTCCCTCCAAACCAATTCCAGTGAAATGCCTAAAGGTGGCATTTTATTTTTGTTCACAGTCAGTTTTGTGGAACCTTGTTGAATGCCATCTGCACACCTTCATAAAAACCTGTAAACACTGCCACATCCACCAAGTTAGTCACCATCTTACAACACTTAACCAGGTTTCCTAGAACTGACTTACTCTTTACAAAAGCACGTTGGATCTCTCTCATTTCTTATCTATCCAATTATGCACATTCACCCTGTCCCAAATACAATACAAATAGAATATGAAGATGATTTTAAATTCCTAGTTTATCACCTTCTCTTAGATTATGAAGTGCCTTTGGTAATTTTCCAATCTATGGGAACAATCCCAGAATTAAGAAAGCTTTGGAAGGTCATAACTCTGGAGCATGTACAATTTTCCCAGTTTCTTGCTTTAACATTGTGGAATGGGAATGTATAAAGGGGGTTTACTAATGAAGATAATGGTTCCATTGATAACACAATGTCACAGCAGTGAGTCAACAAAGTGACCCCTTGCTGGGGTCTAGTCCTGCTGATATTTAAACTCAGGGGGGTAAGTCACTAAGCCAGAAATTAGCCAGAACATCATCTGATGTAACAAGGAGGAAGATAGTCTCCATGAACCATTGCAACAGGCAGTATGAGCTTCTACAGCGAAAACAGGGAGATGTTCCTGGATTAAAGATGGAAACTCTTGCTTTAGACCCTTCTGTATTATAATGCTACACTTTTGATAGTTCATTTTTGGTATTACAAGCTCATAAAATATGGAATGCTTCCATTAAAGATGTCTTTATAAATGTTGCTTGGTGTGATGTTTCATTGTATAGTAGGGAATTGAAGAGCTATACCTGGGTGCTGTGTCCTATCAATGTGTGAGTCAGTTGTTGGTGGAGGTTTGATGGCACAGTGGGATTACTGTGCTTCTCAGACAGAGCCTTTCACAAGTGAGCATGTTTCTCACTGTTCCCTTTCCTCCTGAATTTTGTCTGAGCAGAATCTTGT
This sequence comes from Rhincodon typus, assembly GCF_021869965.1. Lineage (NCBI taxonomy): Eukaryota > Metazoa > Chordata > Chondrichthyes > Orectolobiformes > Rhincodontidae > Rhincodon > Rhincodon typus. The sequence goes on along the minus strand of NC_063365.1, from coordinate 1,134,899 downwards.
GCCCCCTCACCTGGCAGGTTCGGGTGCTGGGGAGCATTTAATCAGATGGTGGGTGGGGAATCTGCCAACTTCCCACTTCCACCCCAATTGAGTTCATGGTGAGAAGGCCAATGGGTGCCCTTCAGTTGGTATTTAAAGGCCACATCCCCTCCACCTCTGCTATTAGCCACATAGTTTGGGGAGGTGTTCAGTGTGTAGTGTAAGTAGCAAGTACATCTTGGCATGTTTACATTGGGAACCTGAATTACATTCAGTAGCTGATCCAGTGACCTGACTTTGGGAGGACCTGTTGATCAACTACTTTTGTTGCTGACTGCCCTATCACCACCCTGTGTGACCTTTACCCCACTCCCGAACTCCACCTCAGTTCCACATGCCCTGAGGAGGACCCAGAGACAGGCACTAGCACTAAAACAACTGGGGGAGAAGACTCCAACGTGAGTGGAAGAGAAATGAGTCAAAGGGTGATATGACAGGAAGGTAATGAGTCGATTGGTTTTGGACAATCTGCCGTTTAGGACTCTGTTTCAATTCCAGTCATTGCTCAATGAGCACAGGGAAAGAAAGCATTTGCAGGAAGTGGAGCTGATTGGTGAGTAAGAAGAAGGAATTTCTACTTTCTACCAGTCATACAGTCACAGAGGACAACAGCACGGAAACGGGGCCCTTTGGTCCATCGAGTTTGCCCTGGTCAAAAACACCCCAAAACCAATCTAATTCCATTTTTCAGCACTTAGCTTGTAACCTTATATGCCTTGGCATCATAAAAACATACCTAAATACTTCTTAAATGTTATGAGACTTTCTGCCTCTACCATCCTTGCAGGCAGTTCTACATTCTCACCACCTTCACATCTCCTCCAAACCTTCTGCCCCTTGCCTTAAATCTATGCCCCCTGTTTAATGATTCCTCCACTGAGGGGAAACTTTTCTTTCTGTTTACCCTCTCTATGCGCCTCATAATTTTATATATCTCAACAATGTCCCCTCTCAAGCTCCTCTGCACCAGGAAAACAACCCAGTCTGTCCAATCCCTTATCAAACCTGAAACACTCCAGCCCAGGCAACTTCAGGTAAATCTCCTCTGCACCCTCTCTTAACATGTACCCCCTATAATGTAGATTCCAGAACTGCACACAATACCCTACTGTGGCCTAACCAGCATTTCATACATTTCAGCATCACCTCCCTTCCGTTAAGTTCCATGCCTTGACTAATAGAAGCTCTTTATCCACCTGTCCTGGTACGCTAAGGGACCAGTGTACATGCACACCAAGGTCTCTCTGATTCTTGGTGCTTCTCCATGTCTTACCATCCATCATGTATTCCCTTGCTTTGTTTGTCCTGCCCAAGTGCATCATCTCACACTTATCCAGATTGAACTCCATTTGCCACTGATCAGCCCATCAGACCTGCCCATCAATGTAACCCTGTAACCTAAGTCTGTCCTCCACAGTATTTACCAATTTTGAGTTAATATTACAAGAGTAAAATATGCTCAGGTAATTGAAGTTACAGTAAGTAAGCTAAAAGTATCAGGTAAGGTGTGGAAGGCTGTTTGACTGATCAGAATGCCATCCTGTGGCATATGGGGTGTCATGGACACTTCTCATGCCCTAGACCTGCCCTAGCTTCAGCAGCTGCAAAGCCTGAGCTTTGGTTCAGAGCTCAAGCAGGGACTACAGTCACTGAGGTGCATCCGTGAGACAGCAAACTATGTGATCACGCATTCGGAGGAGGGGTTACACCACAGATAGGGAATGGTGAGGACAATAGATCCTTGGCAAATGCAGCAAGAGCCAAGCCTAAGGCAGCATGGGAGGGGAGGAAGAAGGGCAATTGGGCAGTATTGATAATAGATTCCTCAGTTGGAGAAATAGACAGGAATTTCTATAGCTGTCAATGTGACTTGAGGATGGTTTGTTATCTCCCTGGTTCTTGGGTCAAGGATAACACAGTGCTACAGCAGGAAGAAAAGACAGATGAATATGTGGCTGGAAAGATGCTGTGGAGGGAGGGATTTAGATTCTTGAGACGCTGGGACTGGCTCTGGGGAGATGGTACCTGTGCCCACTGGACGGGTTGTAGTTGAACAATGCTGGGACATAGTTTGTCATGGGGAGTTTTGTGAGTGACAGTGGCGAGGATTTAAACTAACTCAGTAAGGATGTGGGAGCCAGGAGAGACTATGACTCAGTAAATACCAGGATGTTCAAAATATGCTGGGCGAGGCAGATTGCATTAAAACAGATATAGTAAGTTAGTAAGCGGAGCTGGAGTAAAGGAGAAAGTAATGAAGTCTCAACCAGGGTTATTGTGCATATATATGAATGCAAGAAGAGTAGAGTAAATATGACTGGGAAGTTATAGGCACAGATTGACGTGGAATTTTGACGATATGATTATAACAGAGACTTGGCTCAAGGAAGAGCAAGGCAAAGTGCTAAATATTCATGTTTACAGCATGTTCAGAAGATAGAGGACAGTAAGGAAAGAAGGGGCAGTATTTTTAGTTAAAGAGAACATTGCAGTACAGGAGAAAGAGGATTCAAGGACAGATCAATTTGTATAGAGCTAAGGAATAAGAAGAGTGAAATCACATTGTTTGGTGTAACATAATAACCAGCAGCTAATAAGAGAGATGTAGAGGAACAAATCTGCCAGGGATTAACAGGAAAGTGTAATCATCATATAATAGTGATTATAGGAGACTTTAATTATCTGTATATTGACTGGGATGGTGGTAGTGTAAGGGGCAGTGAGAGCCAAGTGTTCCTATTACAGCATGTTTTCAGTCCTGCTTCTTGGGAATGAGATCCAGCGTCCGTGGGGAAATATTTAGGGGATAGTGTAGGTTTAGGATGATGGTAGAAAATGATATTGGTGAAACCACAGTAAGAATAATTAACCGAGAAAGAGAAGACTTCAATAGGGCAAGATGGAGCTGTGCCAGATAGAGTGGAACAAAAGGTTGGTGATAAAGTGGTACCTGAACAATGGGCTACCTTCAAAGAGAAGATGGTATGGACACAGTTAGGCATATTCCCTCAAAATGGAAAGATAGGACAAATAAAATAAGAGCTCCCTCGGTCACAAAGGAGACAGAAATTAAGTTAAAAAAGAAAAAGTGTCCTAATCAGGTAATAAATACAATTAGAATCAAGATGAATATAGAAGATAACTTGGAGATATAAAAGCATATAACGGAAGCAAAGAAGAATTCATAAAAAAAACTGGAATCTAACATAGAAGAAAATCCAAAAGAAATAAATTTTCTGGAATTGCAACAAGAGTAAAAGGAAGAGTGAGGTTAATTCAGGGCCTGAAAGGTGATTGACAATTAGAGGCAGAGTGTGACTGAGGTGTTAAATGAATACTCTGTACTTGTCTTTACCCATGAGGCAGATGCAGACCAGACTATGCTGACAGTGGAAGAAATTCAGTCTCTGGAAGAGTTTAAAATTGATGATGAGGATCTATAAGACTAGCTGTCAGTACTTAAAGTTGATGAGGCACTAGGACCAGATAAGATGCATTTAAGGATAATGAAGGAAGTCAAAGTGGAAATTGCAGAATCACTTGCAATAATCTTTCAACGTTCGCTGGATTCAGGGATAGTGTCATAGAATTCGAAAATTGCAAACATTATGTCAAAAAGTTCGAAGTCAGAAGTCACATGACACCAGGTTATAGTCCAAGGGGTTTATTTGAAATCACACAAGTTTTTGGAGTGCAGCCTCTTCGTCAGATGCGGTGAGAGAGCTTAGCACACAGACACAGAGTTTATAGGCAGAGAGATCAGGGGCAGAGAGATCAAAAGGTCATGCAACTGGTGTGAGTGGAGTGTCAGATAATACGTCTCTGTAGGTGACCAAGAGTGACAGACGGTGAGTAAAGTGTTAACAACTGAATAACCAGCAAAGGGCTGACCTATAACCCGATTAAATGAGGCAGAGAGATAATTACAAAAAATTAAAAAGATGGTGCTGCTGGAGACAAACCATGAAGAAGGCCTTGACCGTGATCTTGGGTTCATGTTGCAGTACAAAAATCTTCCTTACTGTTCTGACACCATCACTTTGATAAGTTGTTATGATCTCTCCACCTTAACTAGTTTGTACAGTTTTGAATTTGGCATGCAATTCCAGCCATTTAATTTGTCCAACACCACCTTCTTTTTAATTTTTTGTAATTATCTCTCTGCCTCGTTTAATCAGATTAGAGGTCACTCCCTTTGGCAGTTATTCAGCTGTTGACATTTTACTCACCATCTAACACTCTTAGTCACCTACACAGACTTATTATCTGACACTCCACTCACACCAGTTGTATGATCTTTTGATCTCTCTGCCCTTGATCTCTCTGTGTTTGTGTGCTAAACTCTCTCACTGCACCTGATGAAGGGGCTGCGCTCCGAAAGCTAGTGTGATTTCAAATAAACCTGTTGGACTATAATCTGGTGTCGTGTGATTTCTAACTTTGTCCACCCCAGTCCAAGCCGGCACGTCAACATCAAAAAGTTCAAAAAAGGTTGTAAAGTTTGGCTCAGCAATTACAAACTAGGCAGTATAACTTTGATGATGGGAAATCTCTGGAAACAGTTATGCAGTTACATGGAAAAACGGGGCTTGATTCAGATAAGGAAGTATGGGGTTGTCTAGGGAAAATCGTGTCTAAGTAACTTGCTGAAGGTTTCTGAAGACATAACAAAGAGGGTTGATGATAATAATACTATCAATGTGGTGACTTCCAAAAGGCATTTGTTACAATGCCATGCAATAGACTTGTGAGAAGTTATAGATTGTGGAATGCAAAGGGACAATAATAACACAGATATGGAATTAGCTGAAAATAGGAAACAGAGAGTAATGGTGAATCAGTATTTTTGGAATAGAAAAGATTTGTATTGGATTTCCCCAGTGGTTAGTATTTGGACTCTTGCATTTCCTGATGGTGGGGAGAGCTGTTAATAAAGCATACAGTATTCTCGGCTTTATTAATAGGACCAGAGCACAAGAGCAGAGATATTTTAATAAAGTTATGTAGTACACTAATTAGTTCACAACTGGAGTATTTTGTGCAGTTCTGGGTGCACACTATAGGAAGGACACGGGTGTATTGGAGAGAATGCAGAAGTTGTTAAAGACGGATGAGACACTTGAGTTTTGCCAAGAGTTTGGAGACATTGGGACTGTCTTCCTTGAAGAGGAGAAGTTTAGGAAGAGATTTGATGGAAGTTTTCAACTTCATAAAGTGTTGAGACAAAGTAGATAAGGAAAAATTGTTCCTGTTTAGAAAAAGATTGAGAATGAGAGCGCACAGTTTTAAACTGCTTTGCAAAAGGAACACATGCGAGTTGAGAAGAAGTTTGTTTAAGCAGTAAGTTGTTAGGGTATGGAATGTACTGCCTAGAAATGTGGTAGAGGCAGATTCAACCAAGACATGCAAATTAGCTATTTAACTCAGAATACAGGCAAAATACAGGGGATGAAGTTAAAGTGCTCTGAGACCATATGCAGATGAAATGGGCTGAAGGGCCTCCTTTTGCACCATAACAATTCTGTGATTCTGTGAAATTATAGTTAATGAGTAAATTATTAGTAATTAATGATTAGTTTTTGCTGCATATTCAAAGATAAGTATGTTATAAGAAATAGTATAAATGGAAGTGTATAAACTAGTACAGGCCCTCCCAAAATTTAAGGAAAAGCATGTGGAATAATGCTTTATGTTGTTTGAAAATGTAGCAAAATGGTGAAGGAGACTGGACATTGCCCATATAGAGCAAGTTGACAGGTAGAGCACATTACACTTATGTATCATTGTCAGAGGAGGTTTTCATGGATTCTGGTGCTGTTCAAAATTTTATCCTGGGCGTATATGAGTCAGTTTTTGAAGCAAACAGTCAAATATTTTGAAATTTAATGAAACAATCGGGGCAAAACTTTACTGAATTTGAAAGTGTAAAGCAAAGTAATTTTCACCAGTGGATACAGGAATTAGGAGTAAATATCATGTATGGTACTCTCATCGAAGTTATTGTTGAAGAAGAACTTAAAACTCATTATATTCATTAACTAGAACCAATGTTGAAAACCAGAAAGGAGCACCTGTGAGACAGGCAGCAGCAATAGCTGACCATTAAATGATCCATCAAACCATCTCTTTCACATCACCCCTATAAACCTGAGAACGATAGAAGGTAGAAGAGTCAAAGGAAGATATGTAGGCAGGGTAAAAGGAAAAGGGCTGGGATGCCTCAAGATCTCCTCCTTAGATCAGAGAGGAAGATGTTGAGAGCGGAGCTGACAGTTGTAGGCCTAAGACTTTCTGTTGTCACAAAGTGGGGCATTTTTGTTCAGATGCTGGAAAATGCAAGGGAATCATATAGGACTTAGTGGAGTTTATAAGAATGACTCCAAAAAGGGAACTCAAAAATTAAATGCCATAGATCAAAATGAATTAGTAGGGGTAAGTGGGTGTTTTTCTGGTTGGCGGTCAGTGGCTAGTGGTGTGCCTCAGGGATCAGCGTTGGGACCGCAATTGTTTACAATTTACATAGATGATTTGGAGTTGGGGACTAAGTGTGGTGTGTCAAATTTGCAGATGACACTAAGGTGAGTGGTAGAGCAAAGTGTGCAGAAGACACTGAAAGTCTGCAGAGGGATATAGATAGTCTAAGTGAGTGGGCAAAGGTCTGGCAGATGGAGTACAATGTTGATAAGTGCAACGTCATCCATTTTGGTAGGAATAACAGGAAAATGGACTATGTTTTAAATGGTAAAAAATTGCAGCATGCTGCTGTGCAGAGGGACTTGGGTGTCCTTGTGCATGAATTGCTAAAAGTAGGATTGCAGGTGCAACAGGTAATAAAAAAGACAAATGGAATTTTGTCTGTCATGGCTAGAGGAATGGAGTTTAAAAACAGGGAGGCTATGCTGCAGCTGTATAGGGTCCTGGTGACGCCACACCTGGAGTACTGTGTGCAGTTTTGGTCTCCTTACTTGAGAAGAGATATACTAGCACTGGAGGGGGTGCAGAGGAGATTCACTTGGTTGATTCCAGAGTTGAGAGTGTTGGATTATGAGGAGAGACTGAGTAGACTGGGATTATACTCGTTTGAATTCAGAAGAATGAGGGAAGATCTTATAGAAATATATAAGATTATGAAGGGAATAGATAAGGTGGAGGCAGGGAGGTTGTTTCCGCTAGCAAGTGAAACTAGGACTAGAGGGCATCGCCTCAAAATAAAGTAGGACTGAGGTCAGGAGGAACTTCTTCACCCAAAGGGTTGTGAATCTGTGGAATTCCCTGCCCAGTGAAGCGGTTGAAGCTACCTCGCTGAATGTTTTTAAGGCAAGGCTAGATAAATTTTTGAACAGTAAAGGAATGAAGGGTTATGGTGAGTGGGCGGGTAAGTGGAGCTGAGTCTCAGAAAGATCAGCCATGATCTTATTAAATGGCGGGGCAGGCTCGAGGGGCCAGATGGCCTACTCCTGCTCCTAGTTCTTATGTTCTTAATACAATTATGAAACTGAAGATAAACACCAGGAGTAGATAAAAGTTAGAAAGAATTTTTATTGAAAGGAAAAGTAACCTCTGTTTCTTCAAAGCAGACAGGTAAACCCTGTAGCTATATTCAGAGATACAAGTCTTACTGAAGCTTGTTTGCTGGAGAGTAACATTTTTTTAAAAACTTCATTTTCCCTCCAAGGTTTTAATAAACTGGATAAGCGGAGAACGCATACCTGTTCCATGTACAATGTGCACTTAGAGTATGAGCTGATGTCTGGAACGTTGGAATTGTTAAAAAAATTACCCATGGTCGATATGACTTATTCCTGGATAATGAGCTGACCGAAATGAAAAATTATAGCTTCACCTATAATTACAAAATGTCAGAGTGAGGCTCAAGTGATGGAACAGTTATAGGAACAAGTTCCAGGTACTTTACCATTGTGTGTGATGACCAGAGCAATGTTGAAACAAAGTCCATCAGCAGAGCTCACTGTAATACCATGAGCAAATGTTCAAATATCTGCAGCTTTCTTTAATGATGGGGATAATTCAAAGGAGGTATTTGACATGTCTTCATGGATTGAGACTCAGAAGTAGATACACAGCTGAGGAAGTTAACACAGTTCACACTGAAGTTGATGCTGAAGGAGTTCCAGAGTGTTATTACGTTAAGAACAGAGCTCTGATGAGGAAGTGGAAAAACCCTCACAAACCTGCAGAAAAATAATGGACAGTCATTCATCAGATAGTGGCACTACCCAGATATCATAAGGAAACATTGAGAGTAGCATGGAGTTCTTATGGCAGAACATATAGGAATTTGGAAAACTCAAGTATTGATAAGCATATCTTTCACGGGCGGCACGGTGGCTCAGTAGTTAGCATTGCTGCCTCACAGTGCCAGGGATTCGGGTTCGATTCCACCCTGGAGCAACTGTCTGTGTGGAGTTTGCACATTCTCCCCGTGTCTGTGTGGGTTTCCTCCGGGTGCTCCGGTTTCCTCCCACAATCCAAAGGTGTGCAGGCTAGGTGGATTGGCCATGCTAAATTGACCATAGTGTTCAGGGATGTGTAGATTAGGCGGATGGGTCTGGGTGGGATGCTCTGAGGGTCAGTGTGGACTTGTTGGGCCAAAGGACCTGTTTCCACACTGTAGGGATTCTATGAGCTATGATTCTTATCTTGCCAAGACTTCATAAGGATGCGGTGCAATTCTGTTAAGCATGCTAACATATACACTTTACAAAGCAGAAAATATCACCATGTTATCAAACTGGTACCTTTATTGCCAGTTTTGGAAGAACCATTCAGTTGAGTGTTAGTGGATTGTGTAGGAACATTACCAAAAATGAAAGCAAGACATGTTGTAGCTTTTTGCCAATATTTTCCACCTGAGTTCATCCTAAAAAGTTGATTTGTTGCCTCCTTCTGCCTGTCCCATGTGTAAATGAATGTCTGTGTTTGTTTAGATTTGAATGGGGAATAGAATAGAATATCCTTTATTGTCATGTGTACTCAAGTACAGAAATACAGGAGTACAGTGAAAAGTTTACAATGTCACCTCTAATGGCACCGTCTGAGGTACACAGTATCTAGATACAAATCATAGATACATGAAGAGGAATAAAAAAGAAATGAAGTTGCATTACCTTACAGTGATTTATACTATAAGTTAGAAATAAGACATAGTTAAATGGATAAACATTACAGTCAGATAAACAAATTACAAATAAATATCATATTACAGTAGCTCAGCACAGGGGCTTCCACACATGGTCTGACAGCCCACGCCACATCCCAGTCCAACAACTGTCCCCGCTCTGCTCCAAGCCTCCAGCCCGCTCTGCTCCGGCTCTCAGCTGCTCCAAACCTCCAGCCCACTCCGCTCCGGCTCTCAGCTGCTCCAAACCTCCAGCCCGCTCCACTCCGGCTCTCAGCTGCTCCAAACCTCCAGCCAGCTCCGCTCCAGCCCTCAGCCGAACCAAACCATTGCAGGCCTCTAACTGCAGCTCCTAGCTGCTATGCGCCTCCAGTCTGCTCTGCTCTAATCTGTTTTAATCAGCCTCCTGCATCTTCAGTGTTTTGAAAGCGGGAGCTGCAGATTTTCACTACCTTTTGTACAAGAAGGTACTTCCTCACGTTCCTGACATCGATTTAATTTTCAGATTATGCCTGTTGTTTTGGATTCTGCCTGAGAAGATATAATCTTCTAAATTTAGGGATTCGATCATTAATGTCTCTCAATTAACGAGATAGGTCTTATAAAACCTGCTGACTTTGCAATATTTAGAACGCATTCAGAGAGAAATTAGTTTGAGTTCATTTGAGCATAAAACGGGTGACAATTCAGCAAAGGTCTTTTTGTGCAACTTCCTGTGCTGTGGTCATATTCTCACTCCAAGTTGCTTCATAGAGAAATGTTCACACTGGGGACTCTGTGGGTTTGGGGAAAATGATAAGAAGCTGACTTCAACCCAACAACTTCTGCATTTCACTTGAGCACATCAGCTTCATTCACACCACTGCCTTGAGAGAGGCAAGTTGCCAAATAATGCATGAATCAGCCAATTAGAGGGAGACAAACAGAAACAAAAAAAAAACGAGCTGCAAATACTCAGCAGCAGCTCTGGACGGAAATAGAGTTAACACTTTAGATCAATGACCTTCCTTCAGACATTAGTTCTGACAAAAGGACATTGAGATGAAACATTAGCGAGAGAGAGTTTTACATTGATGTTTGAATTCAATGTCAGGACTCTGATTGTCTTCAATCCCTCTGTCCATCTCCTCCGCCCTCACTTCCAAAGTATGAGGAGCCACATGGACTTTTTGTTACTGAGATTGAGTCAATCTGGTCAGCTGTCCCTGCTGCATCTTTGTCTTCAGCCCAAATATTGAGCACAACATTGCCCAGCAACACCTTTCCACTGTCAGCCAGCTGGGATGGATTGCTCTTGCCCAGTTCCGTCATTATCTCTCTGTTTATAGCTAAAGAATCACTTACAATGGCTTCTCTTGCTGCTCCTACACTTAACTCTGGTGTTCCCCTGGAATTTATCCTGCATCCCATCCTGTTTCTCATCTGCAGGCTGCCCCTCAGCAGCATCATCTAAAATGATAATGTCAGCTTTCACGAGAACACTGAACTCCCTCAATTTTACCTCACTGTCACCTCCCCCAAGACCTTCATTGTTCCTAAATTATCAACTGTTTATCTGGATGAACAGAAATGTCTTTTTGTTAGATACTGGGAAGACTGAAGCAATTGCTTTTGGTGCCCATCACGAACATCACCCTCCCTCTCTCTGCCAGCACTTTGAGATTAAGCAAATCTGTTCATAGCCTTGGTGTCACACTTGACTCTGAGATAAACCTCCAAGCACTATTTCACGCCATCACTAAGATTGTCTATTTCCAGCTCGGCTTCTTGACACACTGTCTCAGCTCATCTGCTGCTCGAATTGTCATCTGTGCCATAGTTACCTCCAGGTTAACACATTCCACTGGTCTCCTGGATGATCTCCCATTTTCTATACTCTGTAAACTCAAGGTCATCCAACATACTACTTAGCTCACAGCAAGATCTGTTCCCCATCACCCCTTGTGTTCAGTGACACCTGACCAATTAAAGAATGTCATGGTTCTAAAATTCCCATCCTAGTTTTCAGTCACCTCCTTTTGCCTTGTTTCTCCCTAACTCAGAACTTCCTCTAGTTCCAAAACGCTCTGTGATATCTACGCCCTTCTAAGTCTGGCCTCTTATGTATTCTCAGTTATAATCACTGGTGGCCATACCTTCAGCTGCCTCAGTGCATAGCTCTGCATTCCCTCCATTAATCTCTCTGCCTCCCTATCTCACTTTACTCCCTAAAGATGCTCCTTAAAACCTACCTCCTTGACCAATCTTCTGGGCATCAACTTAATGTGGGTCTTGGAGGCACGCTCAGTTATATAATGCACTTGTGAAATGCTTTGGGATGTATCATTATGTTAAAGGTACTGTTTAAGTTGTTGTTGAAAATAAATACAGGTTACTTTGTTGTTTTTGGAAATAAATCTTGCTTCTGAATTCTATATTGTGTTGTAAAAGACAGTAAAATATCTCATTTTTAATCCTGACGTCTGTCAGTGGTTTTTATTGTCCTAATAAATTTATTTTCACAAATGGTGTTTAGCCCCATAGCAGTCACTTCAGCCAATGGTGACACTGGGACTGGAATGGACAGAAATGTGTAATTCAGTTGTCTCACTTTTAATCCCCTCTTTCCCAGCCAGCAAGGGATGTTGGACTGAAGATTGTGGCCTTGAATATCTCCTCACTAATCTATCTTCACTCCTTCCCTTCCTCAGCCTCTCTGCTGAGTGACGTCTCCTCTGTGATGATTAAAACCTCTGTCTCAAATCATCGCACTGTCCTTCCTCTGAGTTTATCTTTCTTTAATCTCTCCCTCCACGTGCAGACTCCTGAGCCTATATTCCCGTTAGACTAAACAAGACTGCACTCTTGTTCCTGCTTCCATTCTTATCTATCTAATTGTAACCATGCAATCACTCGCAATGGCTTCCATTCCAGCTCCCACACCTTTCTAGGTGGATCTGTTCTTGCCCCTCATATTTCACATCTCCAGACTGCCCCTTGTCAACATCATCTGAAAGCACAGCATTATTCTGAATTCTTCCACTGTTTCTAACTGATCAGAATGTTTATAAAACCATACAGACAGAGAAAGAAAGAGTGAGACGGTCCCTCTGAACTCATAGTCTGCCTTCACATGGGCAAACTTTCACTATCGCTAAGCCTGCCGACAAAGGTTAGTGCTCTTATGAATTCACAGGCAGCTTTCAATCTTGGGACTGTGTGGAGCTGACTCCTTCATCAGTCTGGATGGCGGCATCACTGTCTCCCGAAGGCTGTCTCCCTGTCTGCCACTGGCCTCAACACTTCTTCCCATCTCCACATCTGTCCTGTCACCATTGACCTCAATTCACGATGATTCACCATCCTAGTCTCCCAGTCTTTCGGTCACACTTCTTCTGCCCAGCCTGTCATGCCAGAGATAACTGTGCCTCATCCTTTTTTCTTCAAACAAGGATTTTTCTCCAAGGTTGAGTAAAGTTTTGACATTATTTTCTGCTCCATTTCTCTCACTTCTGCCCTTCACTCATCTTTCTGTACTTATTGGAGATGTGGCTGTCACTGATTGGCACAGCATTTATTGCCCATCCCTAATTGCCCTTGAGAAGGTAGTGGTGCGTTGCCTTCTTAATCAACTAACCGCCATTTCTGTAGGTAGACCAACAGTGCAGTTAGGGAAGGAGTTCCAGGGTCTTGACCCAGCAACAATGAGAGAATGCCAATAAATGTCCAAGTCAGGATAGTGAGTTGCTTAGACAGGAACTTGCAAGATGTGATATTCTCATGAGTCTACTATCTTTGTCCTTCTAGATGGTAGGGGCTGTGGGTTTAGCAAGTGAAACATGGTAAATAGTCAGAGATTCAGTGATGACAATGCCATTGAAGTCAAGGGACAACGGTTAGATTCTCTCTCTCATTGGAGACAATTATTTTCTGATACAAATGGTACTTTCCACTCATCATCCCAAATCTGGATATTGTGCAGATCTTGCTGTACTTGGACATGGATTCCTTCAATATCTGAGGAGGTGCAAATGGTGCTGAACATTGTGCAATCGGCAGCGATCATCCCATTTCTGACCTTATGATGGAGGGAAGGTCATTGACGAAGTAGCTGAAGATGTTTAGGCCTAGGACATTACTGTGAGAAACTCCTGCAGAGATGTCCTGGAGTTGAGATGACTGACCTTCAACAACCAGGACCATCTTCCTATGTGTCAGGTATTACTGTAACCAGTGGAAAGTTTGCTCCCTGATTTGGATTGTCTCCAGTTTTGCGAGGAGTCCTTGATGCCACACTTGGTCAAACACAGCCTTGATGTCAAGACAGTCACTCTCATCTCATCCCTGGAATTCAGCTCCATTGCCTGTGACAAAACTTTCCCTCCCAGAGTCGTTGCAGAGCTACCCATCCCCTCACTCCCACCTGCCAATGTCCACATTCAATGTCATTTCTGGCAGCTCCAAGCCTGCCTCCACTTCCTCTTCTAGCTTTTCAATAGGGTATTTCTGTCTGTGACACCCTAGTCAACTCTATTATCCATCCCAGCACCCACTCCCCTTCCAATGGCACCTTTTCTTGTACAAATATCAAAACCCGAACTGATCCCAACTTTTAACCAATTCAACTCAATCCAAAATGTTCCAATAATGACAGGCTGATGCTTCTCAATCGGAAATTTATCAGCAGCTTGTTTTTCAGGAGGAGAAAAGAAGTGTACTATTTTAAAGGGCTTTGAATGAGCATTAACACGCTGCCAAAATTACAAAGTTTAACCTTTCCTTATCTCCTCAATGATTATTCTGAAAACCATTTCCTTTATTTCAACCCATCCTTGGACTCGGAAGTATAAAACTCCTCTGAAGAAAGACCTCAATTCATGATTCACTATTTCCTCTGGCCTTGCTTGCTTTATAGTATATCAACTGGGTTCATTTCCTTTTGACACTTCCACTCTTTTGCTATATTCACAAATGATGTGGTTTCTTGGGTAAAACACGTCTGCCAGTATAAGAAAATAAAATACTGCAGATGTTGGAAATCTGAAACAAAAACAGAAATTGCTAGAGAAACTCAGCAGGTCTGGCAGTTGCATCTCATTGGGGACCCTGTAGCCTTCAGGACTCAATATCGAGTTCAATAATTTTAGAATACAAACACCTTTTGCAGATTTATATTTGCAGATATGTTCTATTTTGTTCAAAAAGCACACAATTTGTAGACAGTCAGTCAATGTGATGTTTTATAAATTCCTACTTTAGAAGTCTGATTCCAAGTTGAAACACAAATAGATTCTAAACAGGGCCTCACACCTAACATGCATTGTCTGACCTGAGATGTCACCTCTTCTTTGATAAAGCCTTTACTTACCTCTGGCAGAAATTTGGAGATTTGCATATTAATGAATTGAAACATGCATCTCCTTTCTAACTGATTAAAGATTTAATAGCATCTTAGGTCTGTTTCATTCACATCAGTGTATGACCCTTTGATCTTTTACTTATAAATTCTGTGTCTTTTTGCTTCCTCTGTCACGAGCACCTGAAGAAGGAGCGAGACTCTGAAAGCTTGTGTTTTTAAATAAATCTGTTGGACTACAACCTGGTGTTGTGTGGTTTTTGACCTTTCTCTTTTGTAAATACAGATAGAAGTATTCATTTAAGACCTCACATCACATTGTGTATAAACCTTTCATGTGGTACCTTAACAAATGCCTTTGGGAAATCCAAGTATTCAACATCTACTGGCTCCCCTGAATTTACCATACTACAGCATTCCCAAAAAACTCCAAGATATTTGTCAAAAATCATTTCCCTTTCATAAAATCATATTGGTCAGAGTGAGATTTTCTAAATTCCATGGCTAGGAGTTCCTCAATTATAGATTCCAGCGCTTTCCCAAAGATTGATGTCATGCTCACTGGTCTATAGTTCCCTGTTTTCTCTCTGCTCTTTTTTGAACATCTGAGTTACATTCTCTAACTTATGATCTGCTGTTCCAGAATCTGAAATATGTTGGAAAATTATAGCCACCTGTGTGTTGATCAAATAGTTTCCCAAACATCAACCTCCTTCCTTATCCAGTCCCTGACCAATCCATCTGGATGTACAATTTGTTCCATTCTCAGCAGTTAAAGAAATGTCTTACACAGCTCGCGCTGTGGTGCTGAATCATACAACCCAAGCTTCATAAACCCCTTGAGTCTTACAGCCATTCAGCTCTTTGTTTCCTGCTCCCAACCCCATGCGCCAACACAAAATCTCCCTCCATCCCCTGTAGGAAAAGTGCCATCCTCACACAAGATCTGAGCCTAATTCTGTGTTCTCACCACATTATCTCAGTTGTAGGTCACTGGGGTCAAAGGCAGACACACTTCACAGGTGCTCATTGATTGTGGGGAGTTTTCAGATAGCTCAATGATTAATCTGTGAACTATCTTTTCTTTGCATTTTATGGTGTGATAAAATGCACCCACCCTGTTAGAAGTGAACTTCCTTAAATGTGTTTTAATTGCAGGTAACTGTTATCTGAGGAACAGGAAGCTGTATACAAAATATAAGCTGCCCGTCACACAACGTCTTTCTCTTCTATACTTGTAATCCGCAAAAGTCATTCAAATATTCATTCAACACTTTGACATTTCTGTTCTGAAGAATGCTTAAATATACATGCACGCACACAAACAACACTTAGAGCATACCTCTCAGAATATACTAACATGGGCTCCACCTGCTGATGATTTTCAGAGAATGCATTCAATGCCTGTCATTGGCAGCTGTTTACAACATTTCCCTGTCTTTTTTCCTTTGGTCAATCTTATAAATGACTCTCCGAATGGTACCAATTCTTTCAAGGGGCATGCCCTTTCCGGCGTTCCTGTACCCATAATTGTGTTGTTGAGTTAACCTAAAAGGCTCGAGCTGATGGAACCATATTGATGTCTGGTCATCAAGGCGAAGGGTAGTATCAGACTTAAAAAGAGGGTTATAAAAATATAAAATGTTGGAAATACTCAGCAGGTTGGACAGCCCCTGTAGAGAGAGAAACAAACCTTTTAGGTCATTGATCTTTCAGATGCTGCCTGACCTGCTGAGTATTTCTAGTATTTTCAGTTTCTCTTTCAGATGTTCAGCATCTGCAGGTTTTTTTTGTAAATGTTCATTCAGAGAAAGGAATAAGGAGTTCCTACAGCCCAGAGCCATTGAGTAGACAGTTATACATCTGAAAATGGTGAATGTATTTGTTTCTCTATCTTCTGTAGCTGTTTCTCTGTCTTTTGCAAAAGTCAGTTCAGTGTAGCCTGTGTACGGAGTCAAATTAGCCTTTCTGCTGACTTATTGTTACACCAAGGAAATAACTGGTTCCCACCACATATCACAGAATGAGGTATTGTGCAGTGTCTCAGAATCCAGGCACTACACACTCCATGCACTGCTTTGTTTGGTTAGCAAGAGGAAGAAGAAAAGGGAAGTATGAGTTTGTAAAGTGAGCCTGGACTGAGTAGTTTTGTCAATAAAGGCCATAAAGACCTAAAGTAACCCTAGAAACCACAGCAAGAGACAACACCAGAGAAATGAAGGCAGGCACCTCAGTGCATAAGGAGAATTCTGGTCCTCTAATTTGAAGGAAAATGATGAACAGCCCCAATTTAGTTGCGAATGCACAATGATTGTGACGTCCTGACACGAGTATAAGGGTTTGTTAAAGAGGAGCAGCAGCAGGATGAGGATTGGTAGCGATGTTTGGAATTCCAATGAAACCAAATCCATGAAAGGTATGGGCCAAAATGGAATGACAACAGTCAGGTGCTTGCTATCGACCAGTGCAGACTCAATGGGCTGAAGGGGCTATTTCTGTGCTGTGGACCTTTATGAGTCTATGTTTATGGGCCCATGTCTAAATGTATATTTATTTCATGCCGGTGATAATAAATCTAACAATTAAATGATTTAATTTCAAAGTTAAAAAACAATGCCCATTTGATCCAAATAATGGGAGTTGTGGTGAAAGAATTTTGGGGGAAGGACTTGTCTGACTAACTTAACTGAGATCTTGGCTGAGATACCAAGGAAGGTTGATAAGGCCAGTGGAGTTGATGTGGTCAACATGAATTTCCGAACATGAACTACAGTCACAGACACTGTCCAGCAGTGGGGAGAAACTTGAGAACTTCACAGGAAGCTGCACAAAGATCTTGTTTATGAAATGGTCGTGTTGTTTAACTAACAGCAATGTTTGCTAATGTGCCCAAAATTCAGGTGAAGCCACTATTGAGCTATGTTAATCGCTCATGATGTGGTTCTGCACCAAAGCCATTTTTACTGTTGCTCTAGTAAAAGCTCTTCCCTTTATCATTTCTTCAGCAGCCTCCAGCAATCTATCACCCAACACAAAAGCTGCGCTGCAGGTTGAGGGAAAGACTTGCCAAGGGAGGGCTGTGTCAATGGAGGTCCTTGTCAAGGGAAGGACTTGTTAAGGGAAGGCCTTGTCGAGAAACAAATATGTAAGGAGATCTCAGATATTCAATAAGAAAAGTAGGGTTGTAATGGTAGGGCATTTTGACTTTCCAAACATAGGCTGGAAATGTCACAGTGTTAAGAGCTTGGATGGGGCGGAAATTATTAAGTGTGTACGCGAAAACTTTCTTATTCAATATGTGAATGTATCTACTAGAGAAGGAGCAATACTTGACCGTCTCTTGGTAAACAAGGCAAGTGACTGAGTTGTCAGTGGGGGAGCACTTTAGGGCAAGTGATCATAATTCTATTAGTTTTAAAATATGGAAAAGGATAGAGCTGATCAAAAAGTTAAAGTTCTAAATTGGACTAAGGCCAATTTTGGTGGTATTAGGCAAGAACTTTCAAAAGTGGATTGGGGGAGGCTATTTTCAGGTAAAAGGACAGTTGGGAAGTGGGAGGCTTTTAAAAATGAGATAACGAGAGCTCAGAGACAGTATTTTCCTGTTAGTACGAAGGCCAAGACTGGTAGGTGTAGGGAATTCTAGATGGTCAAGAAAAAGAGGGAGGCATACGGACACAGCTGGGATCGAGTGAATCGAAAGGAGAATTAGGGCAGGAGGAGTATACTTAACAGGGAAATCAGGAGGCCAAAAAGGGGACATGAGATAACTTTGGGAAATAGAGTTTAGGAGAATCCAAAGAGATTTCATAAGTACATTAAGGGAAAAAAGTAACAAAGGAGAGATTAGGCCCCCTTAAAGATCAACATGGCCATCTATATGTGGAACCATTGGAGATGCGTAAGATACTAAACAAATATTTTGCGCCAGTATTTACTGTGGAGAAGGACATGGAAGCTAGGGGCGTTGGAGAAATAAAGTGTGATGTTTTGAAAATAATTCATATTACAGAAAAGAAGGTGCTAGAGGTCTTAAAATGCATAAAGGTTGATAAATCCCTGGGAGTTGATCAGGTGTAACCCAGAACTCTGTGGGAAGCTAGAGAAGACATTGCTGGGCCCCTTGCTGAGATATTTGCATCATCAATAGCCACAGATGAGGTGCTGGAAAGCTGCAGGTTGGCTTACATGGTATTTAAGAAAGGTGGTAAGGAAAAGCCTGGGAACTATTGACTGGTGAGCCTTACACCAGTGGTGGGTAAATTGTTGGAGGGAGTTCTGAGGGATAGGATTTACATGCATTTGGAAAGGTAAAGACTGATTAGGGATAAAAACTGAAAGAACTGCAGAATCTGTAAATCAGGAACAAAAGCAGAAGTTGCTGGAAAAGCTCAGCAGGGGTTCTAAGGAAGGGTCACCAGACCTGAAACGTTAACTCTGATTTTTTCTTCACAGCTGCTGAGCTTTTCCAGCAATGGCTGATCAGGGATAGTCAACATGACTTTGTGTGTGGGAAGTCGTGTCAAAGTGACAAAGAAAATTGATGAAGCCAGAGTGGTGGATGTTGTTTATATAGACTTCAGCAAGGCATTCAACAGGGTTCCACATGGTCGACTGGTTAGTAAAGTTAGATCACATGGAATCCAGGGAGAGCTAGTCATTTGGATACAAAATTTGCTTGAAGGTTGGAGACAGAGGTTAATGGCAAAGGGTTGTTTTCAGACTGGAAGCCTGTGACCAGCGGTGTGCTGCAAGGATCAGTGCTGGGTCCAGTGCTTTTCGTCATTTATATAAAAGATTTGGATGAGAAAATAGGAGGTATGGTTAGTAAGTTTACAGATAACCCAAGATAGGTGATGTAGTGGACAGTGAAGAAGATTGTCTCAGCGTACAACATTGATCAGATGGGCCAATAGGCCAAGGAGTGGCAGATGGAGTTTGATTTAGATAAATGTGAGGTGTTGCATTTTGTTAGGGCAAAGCTGGGCAGGACTTTCACAGTCAGTGGTAGGGCCCTGGAGAATGTTGCCAAATGGAGAAGGGGAGCAGGTGCATAGTTCCTTGAAAGTGGAATCACAGGTAGACAGGGTGGTGAAGAAGGCATTTGGCATGCTTGCCTTCATTGCTCAGAACATTGAGTATAGGAGTTGGGATGTCATGTTGTGGCTGTACAGGACATTGGTTAGGACTGTTTTAGAATACCACATACGATACTTGTCACCATTCCGTAAGAAGGGTGTCACCAGGACTGGATGGTTTCAATGAAAGGGAGAGTCTGAAAAGACTGGGGCTATTTTCCCTGAAGCATTGGAAGCTGAGTGGTGTCCTTGTAGAGGTTTATAAAATCAGCAAGTGCATGGATATGGTGAATAGCCAAAGCCTTTTTCCTAGATTGGGAAAGTCCAAGACATAGGTTTAAAATGAGAGGGGAAAGATTTTAAAAAGATCTGAGAGGTAGCATTTTCACACAGAGATCGGTGCATGTATGGAATGAACTGCCAGAGGAAGCATTGGAGATGGGTACAAATACAACATTTAAAAGGAACTTGGATGCGTTTATGAATAGGATGCCAAATGTTGCTAAATAAGACTAGGTCAGATTGGGATGTCGGGTTGGCATGGACTAGTGGGACTGAAGGGTTTGTTTCCATTCTGTATGACTCTATGATTCTATGACTTGTTGAGGGAAAGCCTTGTCAAGGGAAGGAGTTGTCTTTCTAACTTGACTGAGATCTCAGATGAAGCATCAAGGAAGGTCAACAAGGCCAGTAGGTTTGAAATGGTCCACATGAATTTAATACTGGCTGGAAAATTCAGAGCTCAGAGGTCCCAAAGGAAAGTAACAAGTTGGATCTGAAATGATCTTGGTGTCAGAAAGTTATGTCAGCCCTGGGATTATTTGGAAGCAACTTAGCCAGGGCTGTCCTGACCTGTGAAGCTGGAGAAACACAGCAAGCCAGGCAACATCAGAGGAACAGGAAAACTGACGTTTTGGGTCGCGACCCTTCTTCAGAAGGGTCGCGACCCGAAACGTCAGCTTTCCTGCTCCCCTGATGCTGCCTGGCCTGCCATGTTCCTCCAGCTCCACATCTTGTTATCTCAGACTCCAGCATTGGCAGTTCCTACTATTTCTGTCCTGACCTGTACTGGGAGTATTTGGTAGCAGTGCAGGGGTGTTTTCATTCTGTCCCTGACCCGTGCTGGACCTGATCATTGCCTGAATCATCTGAAGGCTTTACACTTCCAGACCCCTGACCTGGAGAAACCCAATCTCTGGTTTGCAGGTCCCCTAATTCCAAATACACTTGAGGAAATACCACTGAAGCTCTCACACACCCTCATAATGTACACCTCAAACATCTCCTTACACTATACCCAGTGTAACACCAGACTTCCTCTGACAAAGAAGCAGCACTCGAAACGCTTATGATTTCAAATAAACCTGTTGGACTATAACCTGGTGTCACGTGACTTCTGACTTGGTCCACCCCAGTCCAACACCAGCACCTCCACATCCAAACACAGCTGATTAACCTCCCCTTACAATTCCAAAATGCTCTGCTCCTGACCGCTGACCCCACAATTCTCACCCTTGACCTCTGAACCTCAGCTGTTCACCACGTGACTTCTCTGAATATGAGAAGCCTGACTTTTAACCATTGGGTCCCTTGACCCAGGGATCCCCAACTCCTGACCATCCCAAACCTAATCAGATGCTGAATGGGGAAACAGTTTCATGCTTACAAACAATCAGTTCAGAGGCTTCCCCCAGAGGGGACAATAGGACATGGTATTTGAGCGGTACAGTGTTGAGGGGGTGTTTGAGGGGCACATTGTGAGGGTCTACAATGTTATGGTGGTGTCCAGTGTAGGTACAGTGTTAGTGAGTTTTTGGGAGTTGCTGTAGAAGGGGTATGGGGGGCTATAATATCCTGGTTATTTGGAGTGTATTTGGATGTTATTCGGGGGGCATACAATGTGATGGCATATTAGGGAGGATACACTCTTGTGGCTTTTTGGCTGGGCTTGCAGTTTCAGGGGCTATGGAGGCATAACATTTTTGAAATAATGGAGAAATTGTATTTTATCATTTTAAATAAACTTTTGTGTCACTGACATCAGCCAATAAAACAAAATAATTGCTTTTATGCTGCATTTGTTTGTCATGTCGAATATTGATATAAATTGATATAATAGTTAGAAAATTATACAAAAACTACATTGCATGACATGAGAAACAACAGAAATGGCGAGAGAAATGACGAACAAAACACCTGAGGAGGAGGCAGAGTTTGAACAAGGAGTTAGTGACAACACTCAGTATGAAGAAATGTCTGATCCTGTATCAAACAGCAAAGCTTTCACCAACTCTGCTCATACCCCTTCAGTGTCAAAACTGATCCTCCCTTTCACTAACTCCCACAGAAACACAACTGTACAGTCCCCACTATCTGCTGTCCATCATAGCCTGTAGGCTGATTGGCCAGTAAGGGCATCGCACTGGGTCCTATCCTGCTCTCACACTGAGCCTGAATATTGATACTATGCAGTGAACACAGATAGCATTCTGGCTGGAGATCTCCTTTATGTCAGGACAGTGCAGCACTCTGCTTTACCCTGCTGGCTAACTCACCCTGGCATCGGGCTCCCTCTTGCTGCCTCGGACTCATTACTAGAAGAGCATGAACAGCAACCTTTCTCATGTTTAATGTGTGTATTTCTGCTGCTCAAGCTGACAGAGGTTAATGTTTGGGACACACATATCCCATTGCAGGGAGCAAGACAATGGGGTTAAATACAGACTAAAACTTGCCCTTTACACTGTCCCCATCAAACACTCCCAGATGAGGGAGACCACAGGATAGATACAGAATAAAGCTCTCTCTCCTCAGTACTGTGGGTCAGGAGAGATTAGGACCCAAGGGCACAGCCTCAGAGTGAAGTGACAACCCTTTAGAACTGAGCTGAGAAGGACTTTCTTCAGCTAGAGCCTGGTGAATATATGGATTCACAAAAGGCTGTGGATGCCAAATCATTGAGTATATTTAAGACAGGGATAGATAGGTTCTTGATCAGTAAGGGCATCAAGGGTTACAGGAACAAAGCAGGAGAATAGGGTTAGGAAGCATATCACCCACGATCAAATGGCAGAGCAGACTTGATGGGCCAAATGGCCTAATTCTGCTCCTATATCTTATGGTAATAGGGAGCAGCCACAGCCTTGCATCTGTTTCGCCAATGAGGCAGCCATTTTAACAGGTGTTTTTGAGCAACATAGACCTCAGCCCAATGATGATTGGGTTGGATATGGAAGCAATCCTCAATCAAAATCACACAGTGTGGAGCTGGAGGAACACAGCAGGCCAAGCAGCATCAGAGGAACAGGAAAGTTGATGTTTCAGGTCTGGACCCTTCTCCTCCTCTGCTGATGTTGCCTGACCTGCTGTGTTCCTCCAGCTCCACACTGTGTTATCTCTGATTCCAGCATCTGCAGTTCTTGCTATCTCTCAATCAAAATCAGCTTTATGCCTCAGCCATTTTGTGCAGAGTAGCAAAGATTCATTGGAGACCTTTTAGCTCTTGGTTTTGGCTGGCTTTCTTCTCCCGGTTGCAAGCATAAAGCCCAGCCTGAAGTTAGGCCTGTGACAAGGCCTATCCATCAACCAAGCCCCATATCTCGAGATGGGTCTGGCCTAGTGCAGGAGGATCGCTCCAGCTGCTCGGTCTCAGATGAAGGGCAAAACTCAAAGACATTTCTGAATTTGGATCTTGGAGATGCCACGTAATGACACGGGGCAAGGGAAGCTGCAACAAGGCTGGGAGGGTAGCCAACAAGGAACAGCAGTCACTAAGACCCATGTTGAAGATGCTTCATACATGGGCTCTAGTGTTGGTGAATACACAGCCATTTATAACAGGGAAAGAGAACTTGCTCAGACTTTCTGAAACACAAAACACTTTCACAGAGGTCTCGACTCTGGGGCAAGAAGAGAATTCAAATTATATAATAGATAACATTTATAAAGTTCCTCAAAGTAAGTTCCTCATCAAACTTTCTTTTTAAACATACATTAGGTTACAAACCACATGAAGCATTTTGGATACACACCTAACTTTTATCAATTTATTTCAAAGGTGTTTGAATTTCATTTCGTTCATTTCCAACCATCTTTCACAAGATTGTTGACAGATAAAAGCTTTATCTTGAAATTTGATACAAAGCTCAGAACAAGGGACTAACTACGAAGTTTTGAATTTAGTTTTACCACCCACTCTCCCAAGATGCTCAGCTACAGGAACGTAAGGTGACTGCTGTTCCAGGAAATATGTCTCATATACCTCGGAATATTGAAAATGAGAAAAGAAAATGCCGTAAATATTTAGTATGACCATGGGTCAGTGAGCTCTGAATGTGAGACTGCAGAATGAGCTCTGAGTGTGAGAGGGCAGGGTGAGCTTTCAGTATGAGAGAGCAGAGTGAACTCTGAGTGTGGGAGAGCAGAGTGAGCTTGGGTGTGTGAGAGCAGAGTGAGCTCTGAGTGTGAGAGGGCAGGGTGAGCTCTGAGTGTGGGAGAGCAGAGTGAGCCCCCATTATCTGAACATTGAGCGGGTGGTTGACATTGGAGGCGCTGTCAAAGCAGCCACTTGGAGCTAATCCTGAGGAAGGAGTGCTGCCACAGTACTCCCTGATTAGACATGGTATGATACACCTCCAGAGCAGGTGGAGCTTCTGGCCTAAAGGTAGAGACACTAACACTGTACCACAGGACCCTATAGTCCATAGAATCCATAGAAGACCTACAGTGTGGAAACAGGCCCTTCGGCCCAACAAGTCCACACTGATGCTTAGAGAACCCACCCAGACCCATCCCCCTATAACCCACGTAATCTACGCATCCCTGCACACTACGGGCAATTTCGCATGGCCAATCCACCTAGCCTGCACATCTTTGGACTGTGAGAGGAAACCAGAACAACCAGAGGAAACCCATGCAGACATGGGAGAATGTGCAGAATCCACATCCACATCCACAGCCTGAGGGTGGAATCGAACCTGCGTTCCTGGCGCTGTGAGGCAGCAGTGCTAACCACTCATTTAAATAAATCAGTCAATTAATAAACCGTCATCTTTCTTTCTACTCTAAAAATTTTAAAGGAACTGTTAGAAAGAGAGAATAAAAACCAAAAGAACTGCGGATGCTGTAAATCAGGAACAAAAACAAAGTTGCTGGAAAAGCTCAGCAGGTTTGGCAACATCTGTGGAGGAGAAAACAGAGTTAACGTTTCGGGTCCGGTGACCCGTCCTCAGATCCCAGACTGTCCATCACACTCCTGACTTGTGCCTTGTAGATGGTGGACAGGCTTTGGGGAGTCAGGAGGTGAGTTATTCACTGCAGAATTCCTAGCTTCTGACCTGCTCTGGTAGCCACTGTGTTTATGTGGCAGGTCTAATTCAGTTTCTGGTTAATGGTGAACCCCGAGATGTTGATAGTGGGGAATTCAGTGACTGTAATGCAACTGAAAGTCAAGGGACAATGGTTAGATTCTCTCTTGTTGAAGGTGGTCATTGCCTAGTCTTTGTGTGGCGCAAACGTTACTTTCCAATTTTCAGCCAAAACCTGGAAATTGTCCCGGTCTTGCTGCATTTTGACATGGACTGCTTCAGTAATTGAGGGGTCCTGAATGATGCTGAGCATTGTAACCTCACAGAAACATAGAAGATAGGAAGAAGAATAGGCCATTCGACCTCTTGAGCTTGCTTCACCATTCAATATGATCATGGCTGATCATCGAGCTCAATACCCTAATCCCATCCTCCCCGTATGTTCCTTAATCGTTTAGCCACAAGAGCTATGCCTACCTCCTTCTTGAAAACATATAATGTTTTGGCCTCCACTACTTTCTGTGATGGTGAATTCCAGAGACTCATCACTCTCTGGGTGAAGACATTTCTCCTCATCTCAGTCCTAAAAGGTTTAACCATTATCCTTAAACTGCAACCCCTGTGACCCTTTACCGGAGCGGCATGGTGTCTTCAGTGGTTAGCACTGCTGCCTCACAGCGCCAGGGACCTGGGTTTGATTCAAGCCTTGGGTGACTGTGTGTAGTTTGCATATTCTCCCCATGTCTGTGTGAGTTTCCCTCTGGGTGCTCCAGTTTCCTTCCGCAGTCCAAAGATGTGCAGGTTAGGTGGACTGGCCATGCAAAATTGCCCAAAGTATAGGTTTAAGGTGAGAGGGGATAGATTTAAGAAGGACCTAAGGAGCAACTTCTTCACACAAAGAGTAGTGCACATATGGAATGGGCTGCCAGAGAAAGTGGTTGAGGCAGGCACAGTAGCATCATTTAAAAAAACATTTGGATCGGTACATCGATGAGAAGGGTTTAGAGGGATATGGACCAACTGTAGGCAATCGGAACTAGCTGAGTGGGCACCATGGTCAGCATGGACCAGTTTGGGCTGAAAGGCCTGTTTCCATGCTGTACTACTCCATGATTCTATGACTCTCCATGATTCTACACATCCAGGGATGAGTCATGGTAAATGCAGGGTTATGAGGGTATGTTAGGGGAAGGATCCAAATGGGATGCTCTTCAGAGATACAGTGCAGACTAGCTGGGCTGAATGGCCTGCTTCCACACTGTAGGAGTTCTATGATTCTGGACTCCCCCACCATCAGGAATATCCTTCCTGCATCTAACCTGTCTAGTCCAGTTAGAATTTTATGGATTTCTATGAGATCCTCCCTCATTCTTCCAAACCCTAGTGACAACCAAACCAACTCAACTCTCCTCATATGCCAGTCCTGCCATGCCAGGAATCAACTTTGTAAATTTTTGCTGCACTCCCTCTATAGCAAGAACATCCTTCTTCACATAAGGAGACTAAAACTACACACAATATTCACTGATGCCCTGTATAATCATAGAATTATGCAATCCCTATAAAGTGGAAACAGGCCCTTTGGCCCAACAAGTCCACACTGGACCTCAGAGCATCCCACACAGACCCATCCCCCTATAACCCACCTAATCGACACATCCCTGAACACTACGGGCAATTTAACATGGACAATCCTAGCCTGCACATCTTTGGACAGAGGGAGGAAACCCATGCAGACACGGGGAGAATGTGCAAACTCCAAACAGACAGCCGCCTGAGGGTGGAATTGAACCCGGGTCCCTGGCGCTGTGAGGCAGAAGTGCTAACCACTGAGCCACCGTGGCAGCAAGAAACTCTTGTTCCTGTACTTGAATCCTGTACTTGCCAGCTTACTTTCAGCAAGTGATGCACAAGGGCACCCAGACCTCTATGATCATTCCCCTCTCTTAATTTATAACTATTCAAATAGTAATCTGCTTTTGTGCTTTTACTATTAAAGGGGATAACCTCCACATTATGCTGTACCTGTCATGAATTTGCCCACTCACTCTATCTATCCTAATCATGGTGCAACATCTCTACATCCTCCTCACAGCTCACCCTTCCATGCAGCTTTGCGTCATATGTAAATTTTGAGATGTTACATTTAGTTTCCCCATCTAAATCATTGTGTATATTGGCTGTGGTCCTTGTACCAATCTCTGCAGTACCCCACTAGTCACTGTCTGCCATTTTGAAAAGGACCTGTTTATTTCTGCTCTTTGTTTCCTGTCTGCTAACCAATTTTCTATCCGTTTCAAAACACTATTCCTAATTTATTCACTTTAATTTTATACATTAATCTCATATGTGGGACTCTGTCAAAGCTTCCTGAAAGTAAAATGAACTGCATTCACTGGCTCTCCCGATCAACTCTACTAGCTACATCCTCGAAAAATTCCAGTAGGTTTGTCATGCCCTTCTGCAATGTGAACCATGTCTGATTCTACCACTGTTTTCTAAGTGCTGTACTATAAAATCATTGATAATGTACTTCCCCAGTACCAAAGATGTATAATTCCTTGTTTTCTCTCTACCTCCCTTTTTAGATAGTGGGGTTACAGTGAACAGCAGTAAACATTCCCACTTCTGAGCTTCTGGTGGAGGGAAGGTCATATTTGAAGCAGCTGAAGGTGGTTGGGCCTAGGACACTACCCTGAGGAACTCCTGCAAATGATAGCATAGTGGCTCAGTGGTTAGCACTCCTGTCTCACAGCGCGAGGAAACTCAGCTTGATTCCACCTTCAGGTGACTGTCTGTGTGGAGTTTGCACGTTCTCCCTGTGCCTGCGTGGGTTTCCTCTGAGTGCACTGGTTTCCTTCCACAGTCCAAAGATGTACAGGCAGGTGGATTAGCCTTGCTAAATGCCAGGTTGCAGGGTTGGGTGGGGGCTGGTGGTGGGATGCTTTTTGGAGGGTTGGTGCATACTTGAAGGGCTGAATAGCCTATATCTGCACTATAGGGATTCTATGTCCTAGAGCTGAGATGACTGATCTCCATCAAACACAACCATCTTCCTACGTGCCAGGTATAACTCCAAACAGCAGAGAGCTTTCCCCCGAATCCTATTGACTCAAGTTTTGCTGGGGCTCCTTGATGCCACACTCAGTTGAATCCAGCCTTGATGTCAAGGGCTGTCACTCTCATCTCATCTCACCACTTAAATTCAGCTCTTTTGTCCATGCTTGAACCAAGATCAGGAACTGAGTGGTCCTGGCAGAACCCAAATTGGGCATCTCTGAGGAGGTTATTGCTGATCTGGTGCTACTCTGATAGCACTGTTAATTGGCACCTTCCAACACTTTACTGATGATCGAGAATAGACTGATGGGGCAGAAATCAACTGAGTTAGATTTGTCCTGCTGTACAAGACATAAACCCGCTCCCTGGGCAATTTTCTGCATTGTCAGGTAGATGCCAGTGTTGTAAACTGTACTGAAACAGATTGGCAAAGGGAGTGGCAAGTTTGGGAGCATAAATCTTCAGTACTATTGCCAGTATGTGTCAGGGACCACGGCCCTTGCAGTATCCAGTGCCTCCAACTGTTTCTTGATATCATGTGGAGTGAATCGACTTGGCTGAAGACTGGGATCTGTGATGCTGGGGACCACTGGAGGATGCCAAGAGGGATCATCCACTCGGCACTTCTGGCTGAAGATTGTGGCAAATGTTTCATCGTTGTCTTTTCACTGATGTGCTGGGCTTTTTGATGGGGATATTTGTGCAGCCTCCTTCTCCAGTGAGTTGTTTAATTGTCCGCCACCATTCCTAATCGGATGTGGTAGGACTGCAGAACTTAGATCTGATCTATTAGCTGTGGGATCGCTTAGCTCTATCTATCACTTGCTGCTTACGCTCTTTGGCAAGTAGTCCTGCTTGGTGGCTTCACCAGGTTGACATCTCATCTTCAGGTATGCCTGGTGCTGCTGCTGGCAGAGCCTCCTGTACTTTCCATTGAATCAGGGTTAATCTCCTGGCTTGATGGTAACGGTTGAGCTTTGAGGTTGCAGATTGTGCTGGAGTACAATTCTGCTGCTTTTGATGGCCCACACGCCTCTTGAATGCTCAGACACAAGTTGCTAGATCTGTTCATTTAGCAGGGTGATAGTGCCACAAAACACGATGGAGGGTATTCTTAATGTAATGACGGGATGTGGTCTCCACAAGCTCATCGCTACCTTCTGAAGAGCAAGTATAAATGCTGGCATAAATGGCGATAGCCACATCTCATGAAGGAATATAACACCCCTAACTCACTAAGTTACATTAGAATTAGTTAAGAGCAGTGGTTTCAATAGCATAAACTTGCTTATTAGTCAGCACAGTCTTAGTTGACAGTAAATTGTTTACTCACCTCCTCAGATTATGTTTGCTCACAAACACAGAAAAACTGAGTCAGTGCAAATGCTCTTATCTGATTCCAGTTCGAGTTAATTTTTTTTTCCACAGCTTATTCGATGATGCAAGATGTTATCGCTAAACATCATTCTCAGGAGAGATGTTATCATTCAGCTTATCAATCTAGTAAAGAACAGATTTATTCAAAGATTAACAGAAAACAGCAAAGACTGAAAATATGTCAAAAAATACAGGAAGTCTTCAACAGGCAGAATAGGTCATTCAACAATGAGGATGCATAACCACGGTCTTACGGCAAAATGCTATTTCAGGTCATGCTAAACTATAGAGGTTGTTATTACAATGCTATATCAACTAGACTGGCAAATGTGATCCGGCCCCAGCCCTGAGGTCTGGGTGCCCTCATTTTGCACAGTGATCTCGGCATGGAGTGACACCCTGCACATGTTAAGGGCACAGAAATGCCTGGAAGGCCCGTAACGTGTTCACAGCACCTAAACATTGACTGATACCAAATGGTCACTCGAGTATAGGCTAACAGTACCAGCTAAGGAAATGTTATTTATAAAGTGGACTGCACTTGTTATTCAGGAGAGTATCTGTGGAACAATTCAATGGCTGTTCATTTATTTAATTTTGTTTGTAAGATAAATGAAGCTTACAAGGACTTCTTCATGGTCCCTTCCACTCCTTCCCAGTGGTAAATAAAAGCCAAATACTTTGCTTGCTGGAGATATGATACAGAAAGCGTTGGGGAAAGTCAGCAGGTTTGACAGCATCTGTACAGAGAAACAGAATTAACGTTTCAAGTCTGATATGACTCTTTTTAGAACTGAAGAGAGATAAAAATGTTTTATGCTGTTGAAAACAGAAGAGAGCAGTGGTCATGCTCTGAACAAAAACCAAAAGAACTACGGATGCTGTGAACCAGGAACAGAAACAAAGTTGCTGGAAAAGCTTAGCAGATTTGGCAGAATCTGGGAAGGAAAAATCAGGGTTAACGTTTCGGGTCTGGTGACCCTTCCTCAGAACTGAGTAGCTGGCAAAATGTAGTCTTATGTGCAGAAAATAGAGAGGGGAGTGGGGTAGGGAGTAAACGATAGGATAGAGTCCAAAGATAAAGAGCAGTTGAATTGACAAAGGAGTTAATAACAATCTGGCTAGGAGGGTGAATAGCTGTTAATGGAGACTGTCAGTGACTAACAATAGGTAGTGTGTAATGGCAGGCTATGTGATAACAAGGCCTGGTGTGTGGGGTAGGGGGCTGGGATATGGGAGAGATTAGGCCCTAAAATTATTGAACTTGATATTGAGTCCAGAGGGCTGCAGGGTCCCCAAGTGGAAAATGAAGTGTTGTTCTTCCGGCTTGCGTTGAGCTTCACTGGAACACTGCAGCCAGCCAGAGACAGCTATGTTGGCCAGGGAACAGGGTGATGTGTTAATGTGGCAGGCAACAGATAGCTCAGGGTCTTTTTTGCGAGGAGAACATACAAGGAAGAGTAGACCAGGGTGTCCCGGAGGAACGGTCCCTGCAGAAGACAGACAAGGGAGGGGAGGGGAATATGTGTCTGGTGGTGGCATCTCACTGGAGGTGGCAGAAATGGCATCTGATGATCTGAATGTGGATGCTGGTGGGATGATAGGTAAGGACAAGGGGAACCCCATCACTATTGCAGGAGGGAAGAGAAGGGATGAGGGCGGAAGTGCGGGAGATAGGGGAAAATTTGGTTGAGGAAGAAAGTGGACATTTCGGAGGATCCCTTATCGAAGTTGGCCTCATCGGAACATATTCAACGGAGACGGAGGAACTGAGAGAATGGGATGGAGTCTTTGCTGGAAGTGGAATGTGAGGATGGATAGTCCAGGTAGCTCTGGGAGTCAGTGGGTTTATAGTGGATATTAGTGGCCAGTCTATCCCCAGAAATAGCAACAGAGACATCGAGGAAAGGGAGGAGTCACAGATAGACCAGGTGAAAGTGAGGGCAGGGTGAAAATTGGAAGCGAAATTGATGAACTTTTCCAATTCCGGACGGGAGAGGGAAGCAGCACCGATGATAACATTGAAGTATCGGAGAAAGAGTTGTGGGTAGGAGCCGGAATAGGACTGGAACAAGGAATGTTCCACATACCCCATGAAGTGACAGGCATAACTAGGGTCCATGCGGGTACCCATGGCCACCCCTCTCACCTGAAGAAAATGAGTAGAGTTAAAAGAGAATTTGTTGAGGGTGAGGACGAGCTCAGACAAGCGGAGGAGGGTGGTGGTGGGTGGCGATGGTTCAGGTCTTTGCTCCAGGAAGAAGCAGAGACCCCAAGACCCTCCTGGTGGAGGATGGAAGTGTAAAGGGATTGCACATCCATGGTAAAGATCCATGGTAAAGATTGCAGCTGGAGCCTGCAAACTGGAAATATTGAAACCAGCATAAAGCATCAGAGGAGTCACAGATGAACGTGGGCAGGGACTGGACCATGGGAGAGAAGACTGAGTAGGAAGAGATTAGTTCTGTGAGGCAGGGGCATGTTGAATAAGGTCTGCCTGGACAGTCCTCTTTGTGGATTTTTGGAAGGAGGTAGAAGCGAGCTGTGCGGGGCTGGTCAGCTTGGAGGCAACTGGGGAGGGACGTCACCAGATGAAATGAGGTCAGTTACCATAATTGATACAAAGGCCTGCCATGGTGGGGTCATGATCCAGGGGAAGATAGGAGGAGGTATCTGAGAGCTGGTACTGAGTTTCTGCAATGTAGAGGTCAGTATGCCAGACTACAACAGCAGCACCCTTATCGGCAGGGCTAATAACAAAGTCAGGAGCATGCTCTGAAGTTGTTGAACACAACGTTGAGTTCCGAAAGCTGTAAAGAGCCTAAAAGCAAAATGAGCTGCTGGTCCTCCAGCTCACAACTGGTTTTACTGGAACACTGCAGCAGGTCTAGGATGGAAATGTTTGCATGAGAGCAAGATGTCCTGTAGATTAAGATTGGAGAAATACAACCCCGTCAATTTCCACCTCAATAGTCTGTTCTCAATCATTAGTGTGGTGATGAAAGAGGGTCATCAACAGTGTCATACAGTAAGAGAGATCTACAGCACAGAGAAAGACCCTTTGGCCCATTGCATCCATATTGGTCAAAAACGACCACCTAACTATTCTAAGATAACAAGGTGT
>NC_063365.1:1084827-1102041 GCF_021869965.1 Rhincodon typus | reverse complement strand
ATTTCTGAAGAAGGGTCTAGGCCCGAAACGTCAGCCTTCCTGCTCCTCTGATGCTGCTTGGCCTGCTGTGTTCATCCAGCTCTACACCTTGTTATCTCAGATTCTCCAGCATCTGCAGTTCCTACTATCCTACTATCTCTGAAATGAAGTGTTCTTGTTCAGAGTTTTACCTGTGGCTCCCTTGTATAAGATTCCTAGTTCTCAACAAATTACCAACTTAACAGTTTCTGCCTCTACCACCCTTAATAGGCAATGAGTTCCAGATTCCCACCACCCTCTGGGTGAAACTGTCTGTTTTTCACATTTTCTCCAAACGACCTGCCAATAACTTCATCTGTGCAGATCCCTCCATCAAGGGGAAGTGTTTTTCCTGTCTACCTCAGCTATGCCCCTCATAAGTGCTATATCGTGAATGAATAAAAAAAGTCTATTGAAATGCATTTATGGTGAGAGGGAAAGTTCAAAGGTGATCTCAGGGGCAAGTTTTTTACACAGAGAGTGGTGGGAGTCTGGAACGCTCTGCCAGGCGTGATGGTGGAGGCAGATACAATAGGGGCGTTTAACAGACTTTTAGATAAGCACACCATAAGCACATGAATGTGTGAGGAACGGAGGTATATGGACCAAGATCAGGCAGAAGGGATTAGTTTAAATTTGGCATCATGTTCGACACAACATCATAGGCCAAAGGACCTGTTCCTGTGCTGTAGTGTACTGTACTGTACTATGTTCTATCTGTGAAATGGCAAGAAGCTGAAAAGTCAGGGCCATGCTTGTGGACAGAGTAGAGGTGTTTGCAAAATGTGCACCCAGCCCATGTTTGGTCTCACCAATGTAGAGGAGACCACATTGTGAACAGTGAAAACAGTCGACTAGATTGAAAGAAATGCAAGCAAAGTTATGTTTGGCACCTTGGACAGTGAGGAGACAGGAGATAAGAGGGGCAAGTGTAACATCTTCTGTGATTATATAGGAAGGTGCTACAGATGGGTGAATGGGTATTAGAAGTGACAAGGGAATGAATCATAGAGGGAGCAGTCCTTTGGAATGCTGACAATGGAAGGGAAAGAACAGTGTGTTTGGGATGGTATCCTGCTGGAGATGACGGAAATGGTGGAGGATGATCCTTTGAATGCAGAGGCAAGTGAAGTCATGGGAAATCCTACTGCGGTCCTGAAAGGGAGGGAAAGGGATGAGGGAAGAAGTTTGGGAAATGGGTTGGATAGTTGAGGGCCCTGTCAACCACAGTGGGATGGCAGAGGAGAATCCTTGGTTAAGGAAAAACAAAGACATATCAGAAGTGCCATTTTGGAAGTTAGCATTATTGAAATAGATGCAATGGAGGTGGAAAAAACTGGGACAAGGGTTGGAATATTTACAGAAAGCAATGAGTGCGGACCTGTAGTCAAGGTAGTTATAGGAGTTAGTGGGTTTGTAAAGAATATTAGTTGATAGCCTATCTTTGGAAATAGAGACAGACAAATCAAGGAAGGGAAGAATCAGAGGTGAGTTGGTGAAGGGATAAGGTGGATAGAAATTGGAAGTAAAGTTGATTTTTTTTCCAATTCTGAATGAGAGAAAGAAATGGCACTGATGACATCATCGATATTTTGGAGAAAGTGTGTGGGAGGAAGTCCAAGTAGGACTGGAAAATGAATGCTCCTCATTCCCCACAAAGGGAAAGACATAACTGGGACACATACAGATAACTGCTGCCACACTTTTCATTTGGAAAAATTGAAAGAGGGCAGCCAAGAGGAATGTGTGACTGGTCACATGGGGAGACACAGACCCTACTAGAATCAAGGATGACCATGCCTAAAGGAAATGCTCCCAACTGCAAACTTGAGAGGAGTTTGAACAGCGGCTGGAGACATGGTGGAAAATCCACGAGCTGAGGCTTACATGGCTAGCACATTTAGAGAGGTAGTCACCCTGCAGCAGAAGGGTTGGAGGGAAGAAAAGAAGGGACGATCACCAGGCAAAGAGGATAAGGCAGGTAGTGCAGGAGTCTGCTGCGGCCCTGCTGACAAATCAATTTCCCATTTTGGAAGCCGAGGAGGGTGCTGATGCCTCAAAGGAATGCAGTCAGAGCCAGTGTTCTGGCACCACACTTGAGGAGAAGAAAGGAACAATGCTAATGATAGAGGATTCACATTTGGGGAACAGACAGGTGTTTCTGCAGCTGCAGATGTAACTTCAGGATGATGAATTGCCTCTCTGGAGCTGGGTCAGGAATGTCACTGAGCAGCTGCAGGACACTCAGAAAGGGGGAGCGTGATAAGACAGAGGTCATGGCACACATTGGTACCAATGACATAGGGAGAATGAAAGGTGAGGTCTTGCAACCAGAATTCAGGGAGCTAGGGAGTAGATTAAGAAGCAGGACTTCAAAGATTGTTATCTCTGCATTACTGCCAGTGCCATGTGCAAGTGAGTACAGAAATAGGAGAATAGGGCAGATGAATGCGTGGTTCAAAAGTTGGTGCAAGAGGGAGGGTTTTAGATTCCTGGATCACTGAGATTGTTTCTGGAAAAGATTTTGAGCATGCTGTGATGTTTCCAATCTTCGTCCAAGTGAGAAAATGACTAAGTGAATATAGCTGTGAATTTGGTTCAAAGTGCAAATCCAACAGACGAATCTATTTCAAGTTAAACGTTGAGTAGAGGTCAGATTCAGTCCTGAAGTCAAAATCTTTAAATAAGTTAAAACAGCTTGATTCAAAAGTTATTTATCAATTGCTTGAATGAGGGGTATTGATTTCTGTAGTAGGAACTAAGCTTAAAAAATGACTTGCCTGAGGGATTTTTAAATCACATTGACAGTAAGGAATGTGAGCAACTGTGAAGGTACCTTTGCCTGATAAATAGACAATGGATGATTCAGTATGTCTGGGAATTTTGTTCAAGGTGGTAATTCAACAAGTCACAAATCCATACATCACAGAAACAGACCCTGCGGTCCAACTGGTCTGCGCCAGACATCCCAAACTGATCTAGTTCCATATCCCTTTAAACTCTTTCTATTCCTATAAGAAGTAAAATAAATGGGGGGGCATGGTGGCTCAGTGGTTAGCACTGCTGCCTCACCGCTGGGTTCGATTCCAGCCTCAGGCGACTGTCTGTGTGGAGTTTGCACATTCTCCCCATGTCTGCGTGGGTTTCCTCTAGGTGCTCCAGTTTCTTCCCACAATCCAACGATGTGCAGGCTAGGTGGATTGGCCATGCTAAATTGACTGTAGTGTTCAGGGATGTGTAGATTAGGTGGCTTATAGGGGGATGGGTCTGGGGGAGATGCTCTAAGGGTTGGTGTGGACTTGTTGGGCCGAAGGGCCTGTTTCCACACTGTAGGGATTCTGAGATTCTTATATGACCATCCAGGTGCCTTTTAAATTTTGCAATTGTACCCACTTCTACCACTTCCTCTGACAGCTCATTCCATACATGCACCCCTCTCTGCATGAGAAAGTTACCCCTCAGGTCCTTTTTAAATCTTTTCCCTTTCACCTTAAACTGTGCCCTGTAGTTTTGGACTCCCCCACCCAATAAAAAACATCTTTGGAAAATCTTAGCAAGTTAGTCAAGCATGATTTACCCTTCATAAACTATGCTGACTCTGATGGATGCATTTTGACTTTCCAAATATTCTGTTATATTTCTTTAATAATGGATTCTAACAATTTCCCAATGAAACATGGTAAAATAGCTTGGTTTATAGTTTCCTACTTACTGCCTACCTTCCTTTTTGGATATCTTTCCAATTCACTGGAACCTCTCACATCCAGGCTATTTCCATATATTATAACCAACTAATCCACTATTTCTGCTGCCACTTCTTTGAAGATCCTAGGATATATGCCATCAGGCCCTGGGGACTTGTCTGTCTTCAATTCCAAAAGTGTACTTTTTCCCTAGTGATCTAATGCAGTGGAAGATAAAGGTGCTTTAAGCAAGGTTTACTGCAGAATACAGTTTACAGAGTGAGAGGTGAGTGAAAGAGGAGAAACAGTATGAATTGAGAGGCAACATACTTAACATCTGTCATTGGGAAAGTGTTAGAGATGAACATGAAGATGTAATAGCAGAGCATTTAGAAATGCATAATATAATGAAACAGAGTCAGTATGGCTTAATGAAGATGATGTCATACCTGACAAATTTATTAGAATTCTTTTGAGGAGGTAAAAAGCAGGATAGGTATTGGAAAATCAGTAGATACAATTTATTTGGATTTCCAAAAGGTGTCAATTGAGATATTACATCTAACATGACTCAAAAAAAGCCCACATTGTTGGTTGTGCTATATGCATTTTCAAGATGGCAAATTGTGACTAGTGGAATACCCCCAGGATCAGTGCTGAGACCACAATCATTTATATTAATGATTTGGATAAGGGAAATGAATATATACCATTGCCAAGTTAACACAAAAATAAGTAGGAAGGCAAGTGATCATGATAACACAAAAGGATACATGATATAGATAGGTTAATTGAGTGGGCATAAACTTGATATATGGATAATAATGTGGGAAAATGTGAGGTTGTGCACTTGGCAGGAAGAAGCAGGAGCTGGTTGTTATTTAAATGGAGAAAGACTGC
The DNA here is from genome assembly GCF_021869965.1 of Rhincodon typus. Classification (NCBI taxonomy): domain Eukaryota; kingdom Metazoa; phylum Chordata; class Chondrichthyes; order Orectolobiformes; family Rhincodontidae; genus Rhincodon; species Rhincodon typus. The sequence goes on along the minus strand of NC_063365.1, from coordinate 1,097,440 downwards.
AGAATGCTGCAGCAAAAATGAATTTGGGAGTCCTTGTGCATAAATCTCAAAAAGCTAGTTTGGCAGGTAATAGGGAAGGCAAATAGAATGTTGGCATTCATTTTAAAGGGAAAGGATTTGTCTTGGCCAGTTAGCTCAGTCAGTTAGAGTGTGGTGCTAATAACAGCAAGGTTGCAGGCTTGATCCATGTATGGACCATTTCATCTAGGGGAGACCTTTGGCTACTAATCCAGAACATCAGGCCAGTGTTCTGGGGCCCTTGGTTTGAATCCCACCATTGCAGATGTTGTAATAAAAATCTGCCATAGACAGCTAGTCTAGTAATGGCCATGTAACTACTGCAGATTGTAGTAAAAATCCATCTGTTTCATTAATGCCTTGTAGGAAAGGAAATCTGCTGCTTTGGCCTGGTCTGGTATACCTATAACTCCAGACGCACAGCAATTCACTCTTAACTGTCCTCTGAGCATTTAGGGGATAGGCAATAAATGCTGGGCTAGTCAGTGACGCCCACATCCCATGAATGAAAAATAACAAAACGATTATAAAAATAGGGAAGTCTTCCTGAAACTTTCGAAGGCACGAGTTAGACCACACCTAGAATACTGTGAACAATTTTGGTCCCCTTAGCTAAGGAAATAAATACCGGCATTGAAACTGGTCAAGGGAAGGTTCTCTAGTTTGCTCCCGGATATGGAGCGATTTATTTATGAGGAGAGGTTGAGTAGGTTGGGCCTGTACTTATTAGAATATAGAAGAATGAGAGACAACCTTATTGAAACATGCAAGATTCTTAGGGGCCTAGACAAAGTCAGAACCCGCGCTGATTTTTCATTATTTTTATTTTTATTCTTTCATCAATTTTGATTCAGAGCTGTGAACTGGGAGTTATGAGCTGAGAATAACTTGTGGACTTTGGAACAACTTGTGGTAAAAGGAAAAGACAGAGCAAACAAGTTTCTGTTTGTTTGTGAGGCCAGCCCTGGAGGTTAATTGCAGGCTGATTCTTGATTAGAAAGGTTTCTACAGATGAGGTCAGTATTTGGGAACTGGTTCAGCGAGTCTGGAAGAGACCCTATGTTCAAGCAGATGGGAGATGTTGAATGGTAATTGCAGCCTCGGGAAAAGACATTCCAGTCTATCATGGTGGAACAAGAGTCGGAGATGTGGTTGAACTGTTTCCTAAAGGAGATAAGTGTGGCTGCTGACATCACAACATGAAGATTTGAAAGCTCCCTGCCTAATCTCCCACACTGGCTTTTAGAAGCTCAGAGAGTAGAAAGCTAAGTTGGAAGTATTGCGACTTTTACCTGAGTAAACTAAGGTGATCCTGATTGGTGGTTCCTGAAAAGCAACCAGGGAGTCCACATCTATGCCTGTGCAACAACGCATTGCGAAAGTCATGTAACTAATCTGGCCAGTCTTGTGATTTCCTTTTATTTATCCCCTAACTGTGTTTATTTGTCTATCTTTTGTATGAATGTGGGCTGGAAACAAATGTTTCAGGTTTAAAGTATAGACATTAATGAGATTACCATGTTGTTTAATTTTCTTTCTGCTAAAGTTCTTGTATATTTAATAAGTAGTTGTCTTTCGTTTAAGATACAAAACTGGTGTCTGGAATTAATTATTCACACAGTCTGGGTTTGGTTATTCAAAAGTCTGGTCAGGGACTGTTGGGGTAACTATTGACAGTCTCTGACAGGTTAATTTGACTGTGTTGCAAATACAGAGGTAGAAAGTGTGATTTGGTTTGGCTGTCTATCTCCACATTACAACAACAAGGTAGATGTGGAGAGGTTGTTTCCACCTGTGGGGTAATCTAGGATCAGACAGCATAATCTCAAAGTAAGAAATTGCCCATTTAAGACAAAGGCAAGAAGGAATTTCTTCTCTAAGTGTTTGTGGAATTTGCAGAATTCTTTATCACAGTGAGTTGTAGAGGCAAGTCATGAAATGTATACAAAGCTGAGACCATCAGCCATGATCTAATTGAATGGCAGAGCAGATTCAATAGGCTGAATGGACTACTTCACCAAAGATCCTTAGACAACATCTTCCAAACCTATGACCACTTCCATCTAGAAGGACAAAGGCAATAGATACCTGGGAATACCACCCCATGCAAGCATTAGCACATTACAGATCTGAATTTACTGGAATATTTACCATTTTTATATGTGGAAGTGACACAAGTAGTCTTTTTTTTAATTTAAGGTCTCTGAATGCCCAACTTAATAATGGATTCTAGTGTTTACCTTTTGACAGGTGTCAAACTATTGGGATAGTGGTTTCTGTCTCCCTCCTTTCTTGAATAAAGTTGTTATATTTGCAGCTTTCCAAAATGCTGGGACCTTTTCAGGGGATTTTGGGAGGTTTTTTAAAATTCATTTGGGGGAAGTGGACATTGTTGGCTAGCCAGCACTTATTACTCAACACATATTCACTATAATCTGATACTGCTGCTTCTCAGCTTCTCCAATTTAAAGCCAATTAAACCTTCATTTAGAGTCATAGAGCAGTACAGCATGGAAACAGACCCTCGGTCCAACTTAATCCATGCCGACCAGATATCCCAAATTAATCTAGTCCCATTTACCGGCATTTGGTCCATATTGCGCTAAGCCCTTCCTATTTATGTACCAATCCAGATGCCTTTTAAATGTTGTAATTGCACCAGCCTCCACTACCTCCTCTGGCACATTAATCCATACGCGCACCACACTCTGTGTGAAAAAAGTTACCTCTCACGTCCTTTTTAAATCTTTCCCCTCTCATCTTAAACCTATGCCCTCCAGTTTTGGACTTCCCTACCCTGGGAAAAAAACCTCGGCTATTGACACTATCCATGCCCCTCATGATTTTATAAACTTCTCTAAGATCATCCCTCAGCCTGCAATGCTCCAGGGAAAATAGCCCCAGCATATTCAGCGTCTCCCTAAATCCAAACCCTCCAACCCTGGCAACGTCCTTGAAAGGGCTCAGAAAAGGTTTACAAGTTTAACAACATCTTTCCTATAGCAGGGAGACCAGAATTGATTGCAATTTCTAAAAGTGGCCTAACCAATGTCCTGGACGGCTACATCATGACCTCCCAACTCCCGTACTCAATGCACTGGCCAATAAAGACAAGCATACCAAATGCATTCTTCCCTACCCTTTCTACCTGTGACTCCACTTTCAAGGAACTATGAACCCGCACTCCAAGGTTTCTTTGTTCAGCAACACTCCCCAGGGCCCCACCATTAAGCATATAAGGCCCGGCCTGATTTGCCTTGCCAAAATGCAGCATCTTACATTTATATAAATTAAACTCGATCTGCCAGTCCATTGGTCCACCTGATCAAGGTTCCGTTGTACTCTGAGATAATCTTCTTCACTGTCCACTACACCATCAATTTTGGTGTCATCTGCAAATTTACTAACCATTCCTCTTATATTCACATCCAACTCCTTTATGTAAATGACAAAAAGCAGTGGATCCAGCACCAATCCTTGCAAATGCACCACTGGTTACAGGCCTCCAGTCCAAAAAACAACTTTCCTCCACTACCCTCTGTCTCCAACCTTCAAGCAAATTTTGTATCCAAATGACTAACTCTCACTGGATTCCATAAGATCTAACCAGTCTGCCATATGGAACCTTGTTAAGTGCCTTCCTGAAGTCCATATAGAAACCATCCATCCCTCTGACTACATCAATCTTCTTTGACAATTCAAACAAGTTAGTGAGGAACAATTTCCCATGCACCAAGCCATGTTGACTATCCCTAATCAGTCTTTGCCTTTCCAAATACATGTAAATCCTGTCCCTCAGAATCCTCTCCAACAACTTATCCACCACTGACGTAAGATTCACCGGTCTATAATTCCCTTGGTTTCCTCACCAACTTTCTTAAATAATGGCACCACATTAGTCACTCTCCAGTTTTCTGGCTCCTCACCCATGACTATCGATGATACAAATATTTCAGCAAGGGGCCCAGCAACCACTTTTCCAGCTTCCCACAAAGTTCTGGGATGCACCTGATCAGGTCCTGGGAATTTATCCACCTTTACGCGTTTTCAGATGTCCAGCACCTCCTCCTCTGTAATATGGACACTTTTCAAGATATCACTATTTATTTCTCCAAGTTCTCTAGCTTCCATATCCCTTAATATTATGGCAGTCCCAGAATGTGTTTCAAAAGTTAAAATTCCCTACCGTTACAATTCTTAGATCCGAGACCTCCTTACATATTTGCTTCTCAAATTTCCCGCTGACTATTGGCTGGGTTTGGGGTGGTACTATAGTACAATCCCAATAAGGTAATCATCCTTTCTTGTTTCTCAGTTCCACCCAAATAACTTCCCTGGACATATTCCCAGGAATATCCTCCTTGAGTACAGCCATAATGCTATCTCCAAACCAAAAATGTCACTTCCCCTTCTCTCTTGCTCCACGCTCTATCCTTCCTATAGCATCTATACCCTGGAACATTAAGCCACCAGTCCCATGTTCCCAACTGTGCCCTGAGCTCATCTGCCTTACCTGTCAGGCCTCTAGTATTGAAATAAATAGTTTATCAGTCTTACCCTGTTCTCTGCCTTGCTCTTGCCTGCCTTGACTTTTTGACTTGCTCCTCAACTGTGCCAGCCTCAGATTTATTGTTTTTCTCGCTATCTCTTTGGGTCCCCATGCCCTCTACTCTTTTAAAGCCTCCCAAATAGCACTAGCAAATCTTCTTGCCAGGATATTGGTCCCCTTTCAATTCAGGTGCAACCTGTCCTTCTTATACTGATCACTTTTACCTCAGAAGAGATTCCAATGATCCAAAAAAGCAAATCCTTGCGTCCTTTATCAACTCCTCAGCCACACATCTGCCCTATCCTCCTATTCCTACTCTCACTAGCACGTGGCGCCAGGAGAAATCCAGATATTACTATCCTCAAGGACCTACTTTTTAACCTCGTGCCTAATTTCCTATATTCTCTCTCCAGAACCTTGTCCCTTTCACTCTGAGGTATCATACTCCAGACACATTGATTTTGTGTGCTCATGATCATAGTAATCTCATATCAGCAGTCAATCATTTGTTAGGAATTTACAGATAGTTTGTTGAGCTTGTTAAGCAGCAATTTAGATATGATACATTAGCTAACAAGACAAAGAACATATACGACCACAGTGACTGGGGATGGTTCACTGGTACCAGATGGTGACCAAGTTGTTGGCATGGAATGTGTCCGTCTTGTTAAAGTTGCAAAGGCAGCATCCTGCTGCCCTAGCTGAAGTGTTAGCGAACTCTTCCTTGGCTCTTCCTCCTCTCCTTCTGGTCCATCATCCACCTGGAGAAGACAGCTCCCTGATGGGGTCTGCTGCCTACAAGGACAGCCTGATGAGGACAACCTTCTGCCCCTGAGCACTTGTTGACATCTCGTTTCCAGAGGCTGATAGCTTACCGGATCTGATGTCCTAGGGGATATGTTTGTTAGTGTGGTCAGAGAGGGGTAGTAGCACCACTGATTGAAAAGGAAATTAATGCAGTTTTGAGGAAAGATATTAACTTCAGTGAAGTAGAATCTGTATGCATTCAGCTTACAAACATCAAGCAGCTGAAAATGATTGTAGAGATTGCATTTGGACCCCCAAACTGTAGGAGTAATATCGGGGAAGGCATTAAAAAGTAATGCAAGTAATAAAGGTATGGATGCAATTATGGGTGACTTCAATCTGCATATAGATTGGGCAAATCAAAACAGCTACAATACTGTAAAGGAGGAATTCTTGGAGTGTATGCAGGCTGGTTTTATGAATCAAAAATAACTAGGGAAAAGGCCAGCAAATAAAAACAGCTCTACAGAAAGGTCACTCAACTCGAAATGTTTCTGCTGTTTTCTCTCCACAGGTGTTGCCATACCTGCTGAATTTCTCCAGCAATTTCTGTTTTTGTCTGCAGTTCTTTGATTTTTGTTGAAAAATACCATCCTTGACTGGATATTGTGCAACAAAGGAAAGACTGATAATCTAGTTGTGTGCAGGCCCTTAGGGAAGCATGTCCACATTAGAATTCTTCATTATGGTAGAGTGTGACGTAGTTGTTTCTGAGACCAAATAAAGGAAATTATGATGGTATGAGGCACAAGCTGGCTATGATAAATTGGGCAACAATTAAGTAATCCCAAATTACTTAAAGGGATGTTAATAGATAGGCAAATGGCGAAAACTTAAAGAGCACATGGATGAATTGCAAACTTATTCATTCCAGTCTGGCATAAAAACAAAATAGGAAACATATTCAGACCAATGGATAACAAGGGTAATATTAAATATTAATATCAAATAGTACACAAACTGGCCAAAAAAGCAACAGACTTGTGGATTGCAAACAGATTAGATTCCAGCAAAGGGAGTAGAGACTGATTAAGAGGAGGAAAATAGAGTATGAGAGTAAGCTTGCAGGAAACATACAAACTGTTAGTAAAAGCTTCTATAGGTATGTGAAGAGAAAATATCAACAAAGATGAATAGAGGTCCCCTACAGTCAGAATCATGGGTATTTATAATGGGGAACAGAGAGATGACAGGCCAATTAAATACATACTTTATTACAGAATTCACAAAGATGGCCACAAATAACATTCTAAATGTTTGGGAGAACACAGGGCCAAATGGGAAAAAGAATTGAAAGAAAATAGTATTAGTAGGGAAATAGTATTAGAGAAATGGATAGAAAGGTAGATAAATCCCCAGGGCCTGATAAGCTTCATCCGCAAATACTTAAGGAAGTAGCACTAGAGATACAGATGCAGTGGTGGTCATCTTCCAAAATTCTATAGATTCTGCAACAGTTCCTATGAATTGGAGAATAGTTAATGTAAAGCTAAAATTTAAGAAGGGAGCTAGAGGGAAAACAATGAATTATAATGCAGTTACCTTAATAATGATAGTGGGAAAAATGCTAAAGTCCATTATAAAAGATTAAATTGCAGAGCACTTGAAAGATAGCAACAGAATCGGACAGAATCAGCATGGATTCATGAAGGGGAAATTGTGCTTGGCATTGAATTTTTTGAGGATGTAGAGTAGATAAAGGGGAGCCAGTGGATGTGGTTTACTTGGATTGTCAGAAGATTTTCAGTAAAGATTGCACATAAGAGATTAGCATAAAAAATTAAAATGTATGAGACTGGGGGTTTTCTACTGACATGGGTACAGAACTGGTAACTCAGTGGTTAGCACTGCTGCCTCACAGCGCCAGGGACCTGGGTTCAATTCTACCCTCAGGTGGTTGTCTGTGTGGAGTTTGCACATTCTCCCCGAGTCTGCGTGGGTTTCCTCCGGGTGCTGCAGTTTCCTCCCACAGTCCAAAGATGTGCAGGTTAGGTGGATTGGCCACACTAGTGGTGTAGTGTTCAGGGATGTGTAGATTAGGTGGGTTATGAGGGATAGGTCTGGGTGGGATGCTCTGAGGGTCTGTGTGGAGTTGTTGGGCCGAAGGGCCTGTTTCCACACTGTAGGGATTCTATGAACTGTAGTTAGCAGACAGGAAACAAACATTAGGAATGAACGGGTCTTTTTCTGATTGGCAGGCAGTGACTAGTGGGGTACTGCAAGGATCAGGGCTTGGACCCCAGCTATTCACAATATGCATTACTGATTTAAATAAAGAAACTACATGTCATATCTCCGTGCTTGCAAATAACACAAAGCTGAGTGGGAAGATATGCAGTGAGGAAGATGCAGAGAAGTTTCATTGTGAAGTAAGCAATTACACGGCAGATGTGAGGCTATCCACTTTGGTAGCAAATTCAGGCAAGTGGATTATCTGAATGGTAACATGTTGGGGAAGAAGGTGATGCACAAGACCTGGGTGTCCTCATGCATCAGTCACTGAAAGTAAATGTGCAGGTACAGCTGATAGAGAAAACAGCAAATGGTATGTGGGCATTCACAGCAAGAGGATTCAAGTACAGGAGAAGGGATGTCTATACAGGGCTTTGGTGAGACCACACCTGGAGTATTGTGTATAGTTTTGGTCTCCTTATCTGAGGATAGACTTTCTGTCTATGAAGGGAGTGCAAAGAAGACTGATTGACTGATTCCTGGAATGGTTGAACAAACGTACAGGCTATTTTCACTAGAGTTTAGAGCTATGAGGGAGGACCTCATAGAAACCTACAAAATTCTAACAAGATTAGGCAGGGTAGATGGGAGAAGATGTTCTCGATGACCAGGGAATCCAGAATTAGGGGTTACAGTCTACTCCATGTAGGACGGAAATGAGGAGAAATTTCTTCCCCCAGAGAGTGGTGAACCCGTGGAATTCTCTACCACAGGAAACTGTTACATTGAAAACTTTCAAGAAAGATGTAGAAATAGTTGTAAGAATAAGGGAGAAAGTGAGAAGAAGATACTGAGTAGAGTGATAGGCCATGATTCTATTGAATTGCGGGGCAGGCTCGCAGGGCTAAATGGCCTCCTCCTGCTCTTACATTCTATGTTATTTACATTGTGTCAGCCAATTTTCTGAATCCTTTTGGAAAAATGACCAGCAGCAGCTACTCATGATGCCAGAATGACTGTTGTCCCCTTGTCCATCTCCTGTTGAATGTTCATTTTCATACTTTTTAAGAACCAAAATTTCTTACTTTCCAAAACAGTTTTCAAGAGGCCAATAGTCTCCAAAACCTGGAGTCTGTCAAGTCATATGAGCAAATTCAGACATATGACTGAGAATGGAAACTGAGTATAAGACAATGTTAGATCATCACTCTATGAGAAGTAAGCAGTTTAAAAACTCATGAGACCTAGCTGCTTCCTCACTCCACCAAGTTCAAGTAAGGATACTTCAGTTGCTCATGGAGGGGGTTCCATGTGCTCTGGTAACAGCATCTGGAGTCCTTTAATGGGCCAGTTTCTTTAAGGGAAGGCAAGAACATGGCCAAGAGTAGATGTTGGCTGCATCACCCAGAATTCAATCCTGGCTGTTAAACCAAATGCCCTACGGACTCAGAATCATTTACATAAATGATTTGGATGTGAACATAGGAGGTACGGTTAGTAAGTTTGCAGATGACACCAAAATTGGAGATGTAGTGGACAGCGAGGAAGGTTACCTCAGAGTACAGTGGGGCCTTGATCAGATGGGCCAATGGGCTGAGGAGTGGCAGATAAAGTTTAATTTAGATAAATGTGAGGTGCTGCATTTTGGAAAAGCAAATCAGGGCAGGACTTGTACACTTAATGGTAAGGTCCTGGGGAATGTTGCTGAACAAAAAGACTTTAGAGTGCATGCTCATAGTTCCTTGAAAATGGAGTCCCAGGTAGATAGGATAGTGAAGAAGGTGTTTGCTGTGCTTGCCTTTATTGTTTAGTGCATCAAATACAGGAGTTGGGAGATCATGTTGCAGCTGTACAGGACATTGGTTAGGCTACTTTTAGAATAATGCGTGCAGTTCTGGTTTCCCTGTTATAGGAAGGATATTACGAAATTTGGAAGGGTTCAGAAAAGATTTACAAGGATATTGCCAGGGTTGGAGGGTTTGAGCTATAGGCAGAGGCTGAATAGGCTGGAGCTATTTTCCTTGAAGCATTGGAGGCTGATGGGTGACCTTATAGAGGTTTATAAAATCATGAGGGGCACAGATAGGGTGAATAGCCAAGATCTTTTCCCCAGAGTGGGGGAGTGCAAAACTATAGGGCATAGGTTTAAGGTGAGAGGGGCAAGATTTAAAAGGGACCTGAGAGGGTGGTGTGTGTATGGAATGAGCTGCCAGAGGAAGTGGTGGAAGCTGGTACAATTACAACATTTAATGGTATCTGGATGGGTATAGAATAGGCAGGGTTTAGAGGGATATGGACCAAAGGCTGGGAAATGGGACTACATTAATTTAGGATATCTGGTTGGCATGGATTAGTTGGACCAAAGGATCTGTTTCCATGCTGTACAGCTGTATGGCTCTATTTCGCTCCAGGACAATCAAATCTCCAGGACTGGAACTTTGTCCCAGAACAGAGTGTCCACCACATGTTTGCAGGCATATTTGAGACCACATTTGAGAGTGGGCACTGCTGCTCAAGCCCAGATCAGAGTCTATTATTTTCTCATTTAAAAGGGCACTTCTTGAGATCTTTCTCAGGGTTACTTTTCCACTTTTGACAACCAGCTTTTGGTTTTTAGTAGCTCCTCACTCATGTATAAGGTGATACATGCACATAATTACAAAAGGTAATGTTACTGTGTTGACATATGGTGCATTTGGATTCACACAGATGCAGAATTAGAATATTCTCAATAATTATCCATCTTCCATCCAAATCAAAGCCACAACACACAAAGAAAGCATTAATTTTCTGGACGCCACAGTATTTAAACCGGCACAAGACCAAACACACAAGTTTGCAACAAAATGTTTTTTTCAAAACAACCAACACATGTTTACACAAAAAAATCCATAAATCAAAGTACACCTTGTTGAAAAAGTTGGGCCTGACTGGTGAAGTCACAGTTAGTGTGAATCCATTTGTACACCAATCTCAATATCAGGTGTAAATTTAATAATTAGCCTGTTCATTTCAATAGCAACCATTACATTTTCCCTCCTATGGCTGGAAGAATAAAAATAGAAATAAAAACAGAGAATGCTGGAGAAACTCATTCAGATCCAATGAGTTATGGAAACGTCAGACACAAAACAATAACTCTGTTTTTCTCTCCACAAATGCTGCCAGACCTGCCTTGATTTTCCAGCATTTTCTGCTCTTAATTCAGAATTCTAGCATCTGCAGTATTTTGCTTTTGAGTAGAACAGGGTAGAATATTATTTGATTTCAGAGAGGCTGCAAAATGCTGAGTTATAGTGGGATCTGGGTGTCCTTGTACATGACTCATAAACGTTAGCATACAGGTAAAGGTAGTAATTTGGTATGCACATGGAATGTTGAAGTTTACTACAAGGAACGTCTTGGTACAACTGCACAGGGCTTTGGTGGGACTGCACTGTATGGTTTTGGTCTCCTTTCTTAAGGAGGGTCATAATTATATTGTTGGCAGTTCAGATCAGAGAAGTTTCACTTTGTTGATTCCTAGGATGAGGAGATTTTGTTTTGAGGAAAGGTTGAGAAAGTTGGGCCTGTACTCATTGGCATTTATAAGAATGAGAAATATTCTTATTGAAACATAAAAGATCCCTGAGATGGTCTGAGGTGGTGGATGTTGGGAGGATGTTTCCCCTTGTTGGGGAATCTAGATCCAGGAGGTATAGTTTAAAGGTTAGGGTCGCAGAGGGTCAGTTGCGTTTAGAATTTTCTTCCCCAGAGATCAGTGGAGGCTGAATTGCCAAAATATAGATACATATATAAATGATATCAAATATATACAAGGCTGAGGGCCAGGCGCTAGTAAATGGGATTGGAATAGATGATTGTTTGATGACCAGCAGGAACACAATGGGTTTAAAGGCCTCAATCTCTGCTGTAAAATCTCTCAGTTTTTAATATGTTCAAGGCTGAGTTAGACTTTCAGTGACAAGGGGGGGTCAAAGGCCATGATAGGGGGCAGGAAGATAAGCAGCAAAATGGAGTTAAGGCCACAATCAGATCAGCCATGATTTTTGTGAGTAGTTCAGCAGGCATAAGGGACAGAATGGCCTCTGTCTGCTTCTATTTTTTAAGTTTTCTGTCAGTGATGGAACAGCTCCTAATCATGCCGGGTCTGTGAGGGATGAATCGGATCTGGTTTGATATTATAACACCTTGATTTAACATTTTGAAACAGCACTGTTTCACTGTATTGTGTCCACTGGAGCTCTGTATTGTGTCCACTGGAGCTCTGACCTAGGTGTAACAACAGTTATCCTGGTTTTCATGGCTAACAGCTGAATCCCAGTTCCTGGAAAAACTGGTTGTGCTGAAATCTGGAATCTCTCACACTGTAAGATGGCAGCTCAAAGCAGACCCTACAGTGCTGAGTAACAACGATGAACAAATCAGAAAGGGAAACTTTCAGGATAAATCAAACAAACAGAACTGAGGACTTGATCATCTGTCAAACTTTATTAGTAATTTAAATCAGTCCATGTATATGACATCAGTGTCACATTTGGCTGGAGGCAGCTCTACGTTCCCAGTGAGCAACAGCTGGGTCTGAGCTGCTCACACCAATCAGAGCCCCCCACTCAAATACAAACCCCTCACTCAAACACAAACCCCTCACTCAAACACAAACACCTCACTCAAACACAAACGCCTTGCTCCGACCCGAGCCCCTCACTCAAACACAAAATCCTCACTCAGACCCGAGCCCCTCACTCAAACACAAACCCCTCACTCTGACCTGGGTCCCTCACTCTGACTTGAGCCCCTCACTCAAACATAAAACCCTCATTCAAACACAAACTCCTCACTCAAACACAAACCCCTCACTCAAACACAAACGCCTCGCTCCAACCTGAGCCCCTCACTCAAACACAAAACCCTCACTTAAACACAAACCCCTCACTGAGACCCGAGCTCCTCACTCAAACACAAAACCCTCACTCAAACACAAACCCCTCACTCTGACCTGAGCCTCTCACTCAAACACAAACCCCACAATCAGACCTGGGTCCCTCACTCAGACCCAAGCCCCTC
>NC_063365.1:1079735-1084817 GCF_021869965.1 Rhincodon typus | reverse complement strand
CCCCTCACTCAAACACAAACCCCTCACTCAGACATAAACCCCTCACTCAGACCAGTGCCCTTCACTCAAACACAAACTCCTCAATCAGACCCGAGCCCCTCACTCAAACACAAACCCCCCGATCAGACCTGAACCCCTTACTCAAACACAAATCTCTCACCCAGACCCCAGCCCTCTCTCAAATACAAACCCCTCAATCAGACCCGAGACCCTCACTTAGACCTGAGCCCCTCATTGAGACCCAAAACGCCCGACTCTGTTCAGAGACCCACAGTCTGACCTGACAACCCTCATTCTGAACCAAGATCCTCATTCAGACCCAAGACCTGCGCTCAGTAGGTGGGGGGAGCCGAAGGATACAGGAGGTGATCTGTTGCAGTGTGGTAATTGGTTGCTGAGGGGATGGTATCTATGGTAACACAGGTTGCTGAGCAGCCATGTTCCTGGTGAAGTCCAATGATGGTGTAACAAGAACACAACAATGTCAAAGAGTAATCAATCAAAGGTCCAGCACAAAAACAGGCGTTTAGGCAAAACCATTGGGTCACTGCTTTTCTGTCTCAATTCAGTCTAACCCCACTCAGTCCCTCACACTTCAACATGCTCTTTTTCCAACAATTATCCTCCTTCACTTCATCATTAAACTCACCCAACCATTCCAATCTCACCCACTCTCCTGCTCCAACTCTCCCCAGTCCCTTGTTCCCACCCACTCTCCCCTACCCATTCTAAATATTTCCCCCACCCACTCTCCCCTGTCACCTACCCGACTTTCCCCACTCCGCTACCCAGGCTTCCCACTCCCCCATTCACTCTCCTCTTTCTCTCACAGTCTCTGCTCCCCTTCCCACTCTCCACTGTTTCCCTTTCCCCTCCCTCACCCATTCTCACACCCACTGTTTCACACACTCTCCCCGAAAACTTGCTCATTTTCCACTGCTCTCTCACACACTCTGCCCACTCATCCACCCACTCTCTCCACTCCATCATCCTCTCTGTCCATACCGTCACTCCCACTACCTGTTATTTTTTTAATTCATTAACGGGATGAGGGTGTCGCTGGCTAGGCAGCATTTATTGCCCATCCCTAATTGCCCAGAGGGAAGGTCAGAGTCAACCACATTGCTGTGGGTCTGGAGTCACATGTAGGCCAGGCCAGGTAAGGTAAGGTAAGGTAAGGATGGCAGTTTCCTTCCCTAAAGGACATTAGTGAACCAGATGGGTTTTTCCAACAATCGACAGTGGATTCATTGTCATTATTAGACTGTTAATTCCAGATATTTTTATTGAATTCAAATTCCACCATCTGCCATGGCAGGATTCGAACCTGGATTCCCGGAATGTTATCTGGGTCTCTGGATTAACATTCCAGCGATAATGCTACTAGGCCATCACCTCCTCCTGTTCTAGCACTCTCTCTCTCCCTTTCTGTTCCACCACCTTCTCTCTCTGCTCCATCACTCACCAGGGCTGTGCCCATTACACATGCAACATAATGTACTCATTCAGCACCTTGTACAACTGCTGTTTCCACTGTCAAATGCAAGCACTTTCTCTACTTAAGTTTGAAATTATAAATTAAAGTGGCTTACAAGCACCTTGCACAAAAGATCCTGATGACGTGGATTTAGAGAGCAAGGACTGAAGGCAACGTGGAGTCTGAGAGAGTGAAGCCTGCAGCCTTGGTGCAAACTGAAGACTTGACCTGCCTGATAGGACAGGTGCAAGGAAACATGAGAAACATTGATACAAGGAGATAGCAAGAACTGCAGATACTGGAGTCAGAGCCAATACAGTGCGGAGCTGGAGGAACACAGCAGGTCAGGCAGCATCAGAGGAGCAGGAGAATCAACGTTTTGTGGTGGGGCCCTTCATCAGGACTGGACTGTTCAATTCTGATGAAAGGTCCTGACCTGAAATATTGACTCTCCTCCTCCTCTGATGCTGCCTGACCTGCTGTGTTCCTCCAGCTCCACACTGTAGGAACATTGATACAACTGCTTTATAAGTAGAAGCTCAGAGAGGACAGTGTACAAACTGGAATATAACTGACCATTGGAGAGGACAATGGTGTATGAACAGAAATATAACTGACCATTGGAGAGGGCAGGGTACAGATTGGTATATAATTAACCATCATGGAGGGCAGCATACAGACAGGAATATAAGTGACCATTGGAGAGGACAGTGTACAGATAGGTATATATGAGCAATTGGGGATAGGCAATAAATGCTGGCCTAGTTTACAATGCCCTCATCTCATGAATAAATAAACAAAACTGACCATAGGAGAGGGTAGTGCACCAAAAAAAAAACTGACCACTGGAGTGGGCAGTTTACAGGCAGAAATATAACTGACCATCAGAGAGGGCAGTACAGACAGGAATATAATTGACCATTAGAGAGAGCAGTGTACAGACAGGAATATAACTGACCATTAGAGAGAGCAGTGTACAGACAGGAATTAAACTGATCACAGCGAGGGGAGCGTACAAACTAATGAAAACTGACTATTAGAGAGAGCAGTGTACAGGCTGGAATATCACTGTCCATGGAGAGGGCAGTGTACAAACTAATATGTAACTGACCATGGAGAGGGCAGTGTAGAAACAGGTCTGTTTGTAAAAATCTGTCCATTTAATGTTATCTTTAATATGCCAAACACGTAGGTTTTGCTCTCCCTCTTCCTTTCTTTATTAGACATGCACTGAAATAAATTTCCTCAAGGTCTCTTAACTCTCCAGATCTCCCATGGTGGAATTTTATTATAAAGCTGCTGGAAGTATTGTTGACATCCATGTTTCGAAGGGCTATTGCTTGAATATTTTCCTGATGGTTCATTCCATGCAGACCCTGACTGACCTTCACTGATCTTAAAAGTAACCTGATAAAAAACGAATAAGAATCCACACAACAGAACATACCAAAATACAAATCTGAACATTTCTTTTCCCTGCTGCAACATGCAACAAGGAGCTCCAGTAAGACCTTACTATCTGCTTCTCAGGGGCGATTAGGGATGGGTAATAAATGCTGTGATGCCCATGTCCCATGAGTGAATTACAAAAAGTATGCCTGACAAATAGCGCAGTTGTATCCTGTCCATGAGACTCAGGACAACACCAATTCAGCTTAGTTACTGTCTTATCAGTCTTACAATCATGAGAAAAGTGTGGCAAAGTGTCATTGACAGTGCTGTCAGGCAGTAATTACTCAACAACAACCTGCTTATTAATGCCCAACTTGGGTTCTGCCATGGCCACTCAACTCCAGACCTCACTACAGCCTTGGCCTAAACATGTGCAGAACAGATGAATTTCAAAGGTGAATTGAGACTGATTGCCCTTGGCACCAAGACGGGGAGTGTGGCATCAAGGAGCGAAATTAGAGACAATGGGAATCAGATGGTAAACTCTCTGCTGACTAGTCAAAAAATGGTTGTAGTTGGAATAGATCAAAGAATATCTACAGTGTGGAAGCAGGCCATTTGGCCCATTGAGTTCACACTGACCTTCCGAAGAGCATCCCACCCAGAACAACCCTCCTACCCTATCCCTGTAATGCTGTATTTCCCATGGCTAATCCACCTCGCTTGCACATCCCTGGACACTATGGGCAATTTAGCCTGGCCACTCCACCCAACCTGCACACCTTTGGATTGTGGGAGGAGACCGGAGCAAACCCACACAGATATGGAGAGAACGTGCAAACTCCAGACAGATGGTAAACCAAGGCTGGAATCAAACCCATATCCCTGGCATTATGAGGCAGCAGTGCTAACCCACTGAGATACCGAGCCCCCCCTTATTGTTAAAGGCCAATCATTCAGTCCCAGTGCATCTCTACAAGAGCTCTTTAGGGTAATACCCCAAGGCCCAACCACCTTCAGCTGCTTCATCAACAACCTTCCCTCCATCATAAGGTCAGAAGTGAGGATGTTCACCGATGATTGCACAGTTTTCCAGGTTAGTGTGTAGAATGCAGGAATCTCCTCCTCCATGTACAGAGCAGAGACTGGCAAACACATATCTGAATGTCCTACTCAACAATCTCTGAAACTCTGGAATATTAACATGCATTAAGCTGCATGCTTAATGTGACTGAACTCTGAATTAAATTGCAGATACAAGCTCTCACTGACCTCTGGTGTGCAGCCCAACATAGATCCATAGAATTCCTACAGTGTGGAAACAGGCCCTTCGGCCCAACAAGTTCACACTGACCATCAGAACATTCCACCCAGACCCATCCTCCTATAACCCACCTAATCTACACATCCCTAGACACTATGGGTAATTTAGCACGGCCAATCCACCTAGCCTGCACATCTTTGGACTGTGGGAGGAAACCAGAGCACCCAGAGGAAACCCACGCAGACACGGGGAGAATGTGCAAACTCCACACAGACAGTCACCCGAGGGTGGAAGCGAGCCCAGGTTCCTGGTGCTGTAAGGCAGCAATGCTAACCACTGAGCCACCATGCCGCCAACAGTGGCCATGTCTCCAGTTTCATGGTCATGCATGGAGTTCAATGTAGGCAGACAGGGTTTACAGTTAGACTCAATGGCAATACCATCCTCCTAATCTGAGACGCTTGCTCTACTGGTTAGATCACTATTAGTCTGAGAAATTCTAAATGGCCATAATACATAATAATAAAAGGCACCACCAACACCAAAGTAACGTATCTTTAAACAGAGCACCCAGCTCTAACCCTTCTGCCAATATCACTGAACAATACAAGCCAATCACCAGCCTCCACAAGCCTCCACACTACCCCACCAAAACAGGGCCCTATTGGCAGGAATTACTCATCCCAACCTGCATTGCAGAGGGTCAACCCTCACTATGAATTTCCAAACAGAGTGTGAGATGGGTCAGTCACTCCCTGGATGGAGGGTCAGTGTGAGATGGGTCAGTCACTCCCTGGATGGAGGGTCAGCGTGAGATGGGTCAGTCACTCCCTGGATGGAGGGTCAGCGTGAGATGGGTCAGTCACTCCCTGGATGAAGGGTCAGTGTAAGCTGGGTCAGTTACTCCCTGGATGGAGGGTCAGTGTGAGATGGGTCAGTTACTCCCTGG
>NC_063365.1:1007845-1079725 GCF_021869965.1 Rhincodon typus | reverse complement strand
GTGTGAGATGGGTCAGTCACTCCCTGGATGGAGGGTCAGTGTAAGCTGGGTCAGTCACTCTCTGATGAAGGGTCAGTGAAGGCTGGGTCCATCCACTAGTCTTGCTGTATGGACAGGACCTCAGGTAGGGTTCATTAGCCGCTGTAATGCTTCAATCCATGATGCAAAGCTTGCATAATGTTGGCTCAGGGAGTGTCAGTGTGATGATGCTCTGCATGAATCAACTGCCCAGCTAAAGTTCCCATCTCTTTTTGTCGGTTGAGTAAAGTACTTTAGGGTTTTCAACATCACTAATTTTGCAATCTTTTATAATCTTTTATATCCGATTTGGGCTTCACTTTTAATTTTTAAGTAAACCTGAACTGAATTCTTACTCTGTAAACTTAAATTTACACCAAGAGTAATTTGAAGTAGTAAAAATTAATCGATTATGTGATTGATGGCAGCATTTTCTAGATTTTGGTCCCATTCCCAAGAATACCCCAGCATGTTTTAACTGGATGTTGTTTGCCCATCAGACATTTACACCCAAGTTGTTCTCTCATTGCTTAAAGAGAGGAATTATCCTTACTGTACTGACCCCAATGTCCATTGAACTACATGCCAGAATGAGGTGTTCAATGAATGGATCTCAGCTGATGGCCAGTATACATTTTGAGAGACTTCATCCAGGGTGAGAGAACAACTTAATTTTGTTCAGTCCTTTTGTTTTGAGAAACCCTGTGTGTAAGCCTTAAAAGGTTGGAATGGAGCCAGAAATTTGGCTTAAAGGCAGGTGGCTTCCAGAATTTAATAATGCAGTTGAGTGGTCAACAGTCAATCACTGAGGATTATGGAGAGAAGGGACATGTACAAAGTGACTGACCAGAGATTTCACTCATGCTATTTGGAGACTTGGTGTTTATATACCAAAGGACATTTTACTGTAATTTGAAGTTACTTTGGCATGGACAGACCAATTGGGGTTAACAGTTGTGATGTAATAAAGCTGCATTTCTTTCTTTCTTCTGATATATATCAGGGATGTAAATATAATTTTGGAAAGTACCCATTTAAACTATTGAGATTATATCAGGTAATCATTTAAACATTAACAAGTGTGTTACTAAAACAAAAACACTGATGTCTTTCTTTCAGTTTAAAATATACTCATCAAAGATAAAAAAAGGGCATTGAATAAATCTACAGGAACAACTGTGGCAATGTCTTACATAATATCCTCAAACATTGCTAATGCATTTCCAAGATTAAGTCACTTTTCTGCAGCATTTTTAAAACCTGCTTTAAATGTTAACTGAAATATATGAATTAGTAACTGTTTACTATTCTATGTCCCATACGTTCCTCCCTTTCAATAGTTATTTTTTTCTTTCAATTGTCTTCTTTCGTGTTATACTATGACTGATATTATCATTTATAATTGTTTTATAATTGTTATTTATTCTCATTAGACTCCATTATGCTAATGTCAACATTAGTAATCCAGAACCTGAGGTTAATCTCTGGGGACATGGGTTCAAATCTCACCATGACAAATGATGAAATTTGAATTCGGGAACCGTCTGGAAAATCTAGCTTAATGATGACCCTGTAACTCTGTCAACTGTCCTAAAGACACATCGCTTCACTAATTTCCTTTAGGGAAGAAATTTGCCATCCTTATCTGATCTGTCCGACCTGTGGCTCCTGACCCACAGAAAATATGGTTGACTTTTAACTTCCATCTGAAATGGTCTAGGAAGGCACTAATGTATACCAAAGCCAGTACAAAGTGCTTAGAAAGAAACTAAACTGCACCAACCACCTAGCATTGGCCTAAACACCGGAAACAACAACAGCAACAGTTCTGTTGACCTTACAAAGTCCTGAACCATTGGCTGGACAGATCCATAGTCAGGAGAAGCATGCCCTGAGAATCCTTAACATTGATTCCAGGACTCTACAAAGTCTCATGGTTTCACTCAAATATAGGCACGGAAACCTCCTGCGGATTACCACATCTATTCAACACCTTTCTCCATGCGGAACACCATTTGGATGAAACATTGATGGTGGTGAGAGCGCAGAATGTACTCTGGCTAGGGGACTTCAATGTCTATCACCAAAAGTGGCTCAATAGCACATCTACTTATAAATCTGTAGGGGCAGCATGGTGGCGCAGTGGTTAGCACTGCTGCCTCACTGTGCTAGGGACCTGGGTTCGATTCCAGTCTCAGGCGACTGTCTGTGTGGAGTTTGCACATTCTCCCCGTGTCTGCGTGGGTTTCCTCCGGGTGCTCCGGTTTCCTCCCACAGTCCAAAAATGTGCAGGCTAGGTGGATTGGCCATGCTAAATTGCCCATTGTGCCCAGGGGTGTTTAGGTTGGGAGGGTTAGACAAGGGAAATGTAGGGGTAGGGGTAGAGGAGTGGGTCAGGGTGGGATCCTCTTTAGAGGGACAGTGTGGATGTGTTGGGCTGAATGGTCTGTTTCCACACTATAGGGTTTCTATGATTACTGACCAAACTGGTTATGTCCTAAAGAAGACAGCTGCTCAGCTGGGACCACAGCATGTGGTGAGTAAAGCAAGAAAAGGAAAAACCAGACTTAACCTCCTCTTCACCAATCTACCTGTAACAAAAGCATTCATCCCTAACAGTATCATAGGGAGTGACCATACCACAGACTTTGTGGAGATGAAGTTCTGCCTTCACATTAAGAATACCCACCACCATATTGTGTGGCACTAACACTCCGCTAGATGGGATAGATTTCAGACAGATCTAGCAACTCAAAACTATAGTATCCATGAGGTGTTGTGAGCCATCAACAGCTGCAGAATCATACTCCAATATAATCTGCAACCTCGTGGCCCAGTATATCCCCCATTCAACCATTACCATCAAGCCAGGGTATCAAACCTAGTTCAAATGGAGAATGCAAGGGCAATATCATCATACCTAAAATTGAGGTGTCAGCCTGGTGAAGCTATCAAACAGGATTGCTTGCATGCCAAGCGGAGGAGACGGTCTAGTGGTATTATTGTTGGATTGTTAATCTAGAGACCCAGGTATTGTTCAAGGGATTCAAATTTGAATCCTGGCCATGGCAGACTGTGGAATTTGAATTTAATAAAAATCTGGAATTAGGAGTCTAACAATGACCATAAACCCACTGTGGATTGATAGAAAAACTCATCTGGTTCACTATTGTCCTCCAGACCCACAGCAATGTGGTTGGGCTTTTATCTGCCTACTGGACAATTAGGGATGGGCAATAAATACTGGCCCAAATGGCAACACCCTCATTCTGTGAATGAATAAAAACAGTATAAGCAGTAAGTGAGAGTCAGAGCAAAAGCAATTCCACAACAATAAGATCACATCTAAACTCTGCACTCCTGCCACATCCAGTTGGGAATCCTGATGAATAATTAAGCAACTCATTGAAGGAGGATGTTCCACAAATCACCCTATTCCTCCAGAGATGCCAAGTGGATGGGCTATCCTAGCTCATTCCCAGGTCCCCAGCATTACAGATGCCAGTTTTCAGCCAATCCAATTCACTCCATGTGAAGACTCATGTTAAGAAACGGTTAGAGGCACTGGGCATGTCAGAGCCCATAACCTTTGCAAACATTCAGCAATAGTACTAAAATCTTGTGCTCCAGAACTAGCCAAGCTGGTTCAGTACAGTTACAGCACTGGTGTTTAGCTGACAATGTGGAAAATTGTCCAGATATATCATGTTCACATAAAGAACAAATCCAACCCAGTCAATTATCATCCCATCAGTCTACTCTTGGTCATTAGCAAAGTCATGGAAGTGGTCATTGGCATGGCTATCAATGGCAATAATCTGTTTACTAATGCTCAGTTTGGGTTTTACCAGAACCATTCAGCTCCTGACCTCATTATAGCCTTGGTTCATAAAGAATAAAGTGCAGAGATAAAGTGGGAGTGACTACCCTTGACATCAAGGCAGCATTTAATCAAGTGTGGTACCAAAGGCCGTAACCAAACTGGAGTCAATAGGAATCAAAGGGAATTTCTCCACTGGTTGGCATTAAATTTCATGCAAAGGGAGATGCTTGTGATTATTAGAAGTCAATCACCTCAGTGTCAGGACACTCCAGGAGATCCTGAGGATTGTGTCCTTGGCCCAAACATCGTCAATTGCATCATCAATGACCTTCCTTCCATCAAAAGCTCAGAAGTGGGGTTTTCACTTACGATTGCACAATGTTCAGCAATATTTACGACACCTGAGATGCTGAAGTAATCTGTGAGCAGATGCAGCAAGATCTGGACAATATTCAGGTTTGGGCTGGTAAGTCACAAATTCACTCCACATGAATGTCAGCAATGACCATTTCTAAAAAGAGAGAATTAAATCATCATCCCATGGCATTCAGGTACATTATGATTGCTGAATCCTTAACTGTCAACATTTGCAAGGTTAACATCGATCAGAAACTGAACTTAATTCAGAGAGTGGTAGGGGCGTGGAATGCATTACCAGAGAGGGTAGTGGAGTCGGCCTCATTAGGGGCATTTAAGCAGCTATTAGATAGGCATATGGATGATAGTATAAGGTAGCAGTGGAGGTTAGATAGACCTTAGGTTTAGGGTAAAAGTTTGGCACAACATCGTGGGCCGAAGGGCCTGTACTGTGCTGTACTGTTCTATGTTCTATGTTCTATTAATTACCCATATCAATACAGTGGCTATAAGAGAAGGTCATAGGTTAGGCAAACTGCAATGCATAACATATTTCCTAACTGCCAAAGACTGACCCCATAGTCTGTGATCTACAAGGGAAAACTCAGGAGTGTGATGGAATACTCCCCACCTGCCTGGATGGGTGCAGCTCCAAGAACAGTCCACAAGCTTGACACTATCCAGAATGAAGCCACCTGCTAGACTGATACCACATACTCTACCTTCAACAGTCACCAATCCTCACTACTAATACACATTCAAAGCACTGTGCATCATTTACATCATGCACTTCAGTCAAGGCCCCTCTGATGGCACGTTCTAAACCTGTGACTACTACTAACTAGAAGGACAAGGGCAGCAGATACATAGGAACACCACCACCTGCAAGTTCTCCTCCAAGCCACTCACCATCCTGACTTGGAAATATAGCGCAGTTCTTTCACTGTCACTGAGTCAAAAACCTGGAATTCCCTTCCTAATGGGATTGTAGGTGTCCCCTCAACAAATGGATTGCACGGGTTCAAGATGACCACTCACCACCCACTCAATGGCATTTAGGGGTGGCAATAAAAGGCGGCCCAGCCAGAGACATCCAATTCCCTATAATGAATGAAAACATTTCCCGTTAGGTTCAGTACAGCTCCGAGCCTAAGCAAGGCTTTTCAGAGACTCACACACTGAACTTGGGGACACCAGTGGAACTTGTACTGCCTTT
Source organism: Rhincodon typus (assembly GCF_021869965.1). NCBI lineage: Eukaryota > Metazoa > Chordata > Chondrichthyes > Orectolobiformes > Rhincodontidae > Rhincodon > Rhincodon typus. The sequence goes on along the minus strand of NC_063365.1, from coordinate 1,074,311 downwards.
ACTGGAAGAGGGAAGAAAATGATCAAAGTGGTGAATCAGAGGGCGGTTGAGAGTCATCACAGCAGAAATCTGGGAGACATCGCCATAGTCATCACAACTGTTTAGCATGTCAGAGGGAACCTAGACTCTAAATAAGAGAGGGACCATTGGGAAGTCAGGGGAAAATACATTAGCCATCGAGAGCAAGTTTACTATTTAGGATAGCCAGGGGCACAGTCAAGGGAGACTTAGGGTTAGACCTTGCAGAGATTCTTGCTTCATCTTTAGCCACTGGAGAAGTTCCAGAAGACTGAAGGGTGGCTAATGTTGTTCTATTGTTTAAGAAAGGTAGCAAAGGCAAGCCAGAGAACTACAGGCTGGTTTAAACAGCATTTATTTCAATGCATGAGGCCTGACTGGTAAGGCAGATGAACTCAGAGCATGGATTGGCTCTGGGGACAGGGGTATTATAGCCATAACAGAAACATGGCTGAGAGAAGGGCAAGACTGGCAGCTCAATGTTCCTAGATACAGAAGCTACAGGCATGACAGAAGTACAAGTAAATGAGGAGGAGGTGTTGCCCTTTTGATATGGGAGCACAAAACAACCGTGTTTAGAGAGGATATTTTTAAGCGATCATCAAATGAGGCCATATGGTTAGAACTTAGAAACAAGAAGGGGATGGTCACTTTGTTGGGACTGTATTATAGACCCTCAAATAGCCAGCGGGTACGAGAGGAGCAGATGTGTTGAGAGATACCTGTAGGAATTATAGAGTAGTATTAGTTGGAGATTTTAATTTCCCCTGTATTGACTGGGCCACCCAGGGTTTATAAGGCCCAGACGGGGTGGATTTTGTGAAATGTGTCCAAGAAAATTTCCTAAATCACTATGTAGAGGGCCCTACTTGGGATGGTGCAACACTGGACATCCTCTTAGGAACGAGGGCAGTCAGAGAGCACTTTGGGTCCAGTGACCATAACTCTCTTAGTTCTAACATAGTTATGGTAAAAGATAGGACAGGTCCATAGGGTAAGGTGCTAAACTGGAGCAGGACCAATTTTTGGGCCATTAAACAGGATCTAGCAGCGGTCGATTGGGTGAGTCTGTTTGAAGGAAAAGGAATGACTGGCAAATGGAAGGCTTTTAAAGTTGTGATATCAAGAGTCCAGGGACAGAGTGTCTCTATAAGGGTGAAGGGAAAAGCTGGCAGGTTTCAGGATCCCTGGCCCGACAAGGGTTATTGAGGCTCTGGTCAGGAAAAGAAGAAGGCACACATTGGTTTTAAGCTATTGAGCTCAAGTGAATCCCCAGATGACTATAAAACGTCTAGGACTGCACTTAAGAAGGAAATCAGAAGAGCAATAAGAGGGTATGAGATGGATCTGGCAGATAAGGTTAAAGATAATCCCAAGAGGTTCAATAGCTATATTAAGAGTAAAAGGGTTGCTAGGGAGAGAATAGGTCCCCTTAAAGATCAGCATGGCCGTCTGTGTGTGGAGCCACAGGAGGTGGAGAGGGAGATTTTTAATGAATATTTCTCCTCAATGTTTACTGAGAAGACAATCATGGATGCTAAGGAAATAAGGGAGACAAGCGAGCATGTTTTGGACCACATACGTATTGTCAGTATGTTAGCACTGCTGCCTCACAGTGCCAGGGACCTGGGTTCGATTCCACCCTCGGGCAGCTGTCTGTGTGAAGTTTGCACGTTCTCTCTGTGTCTGCAAGGGTTTCCTCTGGGTGCTCTGGTTTCCTTCTGCAGTCCAAAGATATGCAGGCTAGGTGGATTGGCCATGCTAAATTGCCCGTCGTGTTCAGGGATGTGTAGATTAGGTGGGTTATAGGGGGATGGGTCTGGGTGGGATGCTCCAAGGGTCGGTGTGGACTTGTTGGGCCTGTAAGGATTCTATGATCTATGATCTATGAGGTGTTTGCAGCCTTAAAGCACATTAAGGTGGATTAAACCTCTGGGCCTAATCAAGTCCATCCTTGGATGTTGTGGGAGTCTAGGGAAGAAATTGCAGAGGCCCTTTAGCCACTGGGGTGGTGGTGGAGGCAGTTACAATAGGGGCATTTAAGAGACTTTTAGATAAGCACATAAATATGCCAGGCATGGAGGGATATGGATCAAGGGCAGGCAGAAGAGATTAGTTTAATTTGGTGTCATGTTCGGCATAATATGATGGGCCAAAAGGTCCATTCCTCCTTTGTTTTGTTCTAGTTTCTGTGTAATCCAAACCTCATCATGGCCCATAGTTACCAGGAGGACAGAAGGAATGCTTCAGCGATGTCCTCAAAGTCTCCTTTAAAAAATGAAATATGCCCAACAGTACATCTAAATCAATCTCTAGCCAGCTGGAGAAGAAGCCTCTGTGAAGGAGCCAGCCATTTTGAACTTCCCCAACAGGCCCGTGGGGAGGGGGGTGAAACGGGACAAAGGGGAAGGAGCATGCAAAAACCCGAACATCTCACCAACCTGCTTCAGCCAATGCCGCCTTGACCAAACTGCAGCAGGATGTGCAGATCCAGTACTGGACTTTTGGGTCAGTCACCTCAGAACCTGCAATGCTGAAGTAGATCAAAGTCATTCTTGATCACAAGGAACTGTCTAAGAATAGTCACTGTACAGTTCCAGATTGGTAGCCCAATAAGTGAAACAACATGGAGAATGAACAACAGTAATCGGATTATACACAATCTCCCAGTAATGGACATTACATGGTCAATCACTCAAACTGCCTGGTTCTGCTAGGCTGTCATGCTGGGAAAGTAATGTAGGTAATCTCTAAGAGATAGTAGGAACTGCCGATGCTGGAGAATCTGAGATAACAAGGCGTAGAGCTGGATGAACGCAGCAGGCCAAGCAGCATCAGAAGAGCAGGAAGGCTGATGTTTCGGGTCTGGACCGTTCTTCAGAAAGAGTTTCTGAATTTCTGAAGAAGGGTATAGACCCGAAACATCTGCTTTCCTGCTCCTTTGATGCTGCTTGGCCTGCTGTGTTCATCCCATCTACACCTTGTTATTTTAGGTAATCTCTAATACATGCAAATTCTGGTTCCTATTGGCTGTGTAAAGCTGCATTATCTGAACAATGTTATCCAGTGGTAAAGGAGATGGGTAGCTGTGCTGACAGCCAGATGTCTCTGAGATAGCTATTTTAGGATTTTTTGCAAATAAATGCAAAGCACGTTAAATCCAATGACAGCTGTAACAGAGCTTCAATTTCAATATTATATTGAATCGTGCGCTGAACTATACTTCTAATCTCTCTGGTGAAATCTACACTCTGGATAAAAGCAACAGAGATACGACTTCATGGGGAAATAGGTTCAGGTTTTCATTTACCAACTGTTTCTGGCAATAAAGGTTTTAAAAGGGGCCACATAGTGTAAAGGAAACCAACATCAGAAATCTAGCAGAGCAGAAAAACAGGCAGCCTGCCGAATGAGAACTAAAAGCTAAACACCTTAGCAGAAACTCAGAGACCCAGTTGTGCTGAGAGCCAAGACAAACTAGTTGGCTCCCAAGGACACCATGCTTTGATTGCTTTGGCTAGGCTCCTGGATTATAATGGTTTACCAGCTGACTGGTGTCTTTGCATGGGAAGTCAGAGACAGTAAGGTTGACCTAGCTTTGAGGGGGGTGGCAGATGATAAATGTTACATTTTGTGATTGAGCCATTCAGATAATAGTAAGGTCATGTTTGGGTTGGGAGGGCTGGGTCACTTATTCAGCTAAATGGGTCATGTGTGGATTGGGTGAATGCCATCAGTGCTGGGTTCAATCTCTATTCTGGCTGAGATAGATTCGGGCTGCTGTTTTCTTGCCATATTGCAGAAAAAAATTCACAGCACTTTTTTTGTGGTTTGACAGATAATCACCAACGGCCTGCCTTTGAACAAACAACTCAAGAAGAAGACATGATTGGGTGAAATGGCCTTTTCTTGCTCCTATTTCTCATGTTCTCTTCTAGTTGGCCTCCCAAATATCACTCTTCAGATACTGCTGCCCAGGCATCTGTTCATGTCCTGACATTCGTCAAGACCCGTTCATCTTTCACAGTGACTTCAGTAAAAAGGTTCCCTGGCCAGCAACTCTTCAATTTGCATCTTTTCATCTCTACGGGCACACCTCTTTGGGACCGTCTTGCAGAACTCCACAAGCCTTCAAGATAATGGTGTTCCAATTCAGGTCTCATCAGTATCCCCAAGTTTCAATGCTCTATCACTGGCAGCCATAACTTCAGCTGCTGAGGCCCAATGATCTGGAATGCCCTCTCTCACACACTCTCCCTTTCTGATCCCTATTTAATTCACACTACAAACTGATCCAACTAGGCAAGCTTTTCACCCATCCCTAGTATCTCCTTCTTGGTCACATTGTCAATGGGTGACTGATGAATCTCCTGGGAAACATCTTGGAAAATTTACTATGTTAAAGGTGCTGCACAAATGAGAGGTTTTGTTGGTTTTGGAGCCTTACCAGATACACTTCCTGGCACAGGGCAGGTCTGAATCACATTCTGAATGGTGGGGGTGGGAAAAGCCAAAGAAATCAGCTCCAGATGGCACTACATTGCTGAATGGCTTTCCTCTGAGTGGAGACAGAAAAGCAGAAACACATTTAGAGATAAAGCAGATCTCAATAGGCACTGGCGTTAAAAACTAAATGAATCAAGTGACAGGAAGCAAGTCCCTTACTGAAAGGTTCCTATCAGAGACCTCGCTCTGTTTCGCAATGATTTTTCAGTTCAGTTGCCCAATGTCCCTATAGACTGGTCACAGAACCAACCCGTCAGTCTCTGACCATATTAAACTGTGCACCTTGGAGCTGTGTAATTACCGACTGCATCACCCAGACCCTAGGTAGAGCAATCCACACTCACCGAGCTTTGGCAATCACTTCCAACAAGCAGGTGTGACAGGCTGAAGCAGAGGTGGTGACGAGTGCATTGAGGGTCGACTTCAGGAGCAATCTGAAACTGGTTAACACAAACGTTCAGTCAATCTCTTTCCTCCTACCTGCATCAATCTTTCTCACTGTGTCTCCCATACACACGAGACTAGTTGGAGCTTCAGAGCCATGGCTCTCTGTTTTTCCAAGAGTTATAAAGTGTGGAGCATGACGCACCAGCTGTGCATGAGACACAATATCTGTGGCTCCTTGTGACAAAATGTGTAGAATATTGGAGATGATCGCTTAACATTGGACAAAAGATAAAAATAACTCGTTTTCACTTTCAATTCTATTTTGAATTATTCCTTGACTGAGGTAACTGATAGATATCAATAATCTCTTGAACAATGAAAACAAGGTGAAAGCATGGTTCTGCGCCAGCAGGCCCCTCCCACATCCCCTTAATCCCACAGCCTCTCTCAACACTGCCAGAAGCCTCTTGATGCCCAGCAGGGCACTGCCAGCTGCCAATATTTCCCATAAACTGCGTGGCTGTGTGCTTGGGGGCTCACACAGCCAGAAAGAAAATGAGGGGAAACACTGCCAGTAACCCCATGTTATCTAAAAGGACACTTCCAGCAGCCCATGTTCCCTAACAGGACACTTCTAGCAGCCCCACGTTCCCAGCAGGATATTCCCAGCAGGTCTGTGTTCCCAGCAGGACATTCCCAGCATCCCCATGTTCCTAGCAGGACATTCCTAGCAGACTTGTGTTCGCAGAGGGATATTCCCAGCAGGCCTGTGTTTGTCTCCAGTTGACAGCTCCATTCTTACATATTCCAGACTACACTGTCTCAGTGAGGTGTCAAGTTGCTACCCATATCGCCATGAAACTGAACTTCCTCTTCTAGGTCTCTAGTTACAGGGGTTATCAAATTATTGAGCTTCCATTTATATTTTGTACCGGATTATTACAATGACCAGTGCTATGGATCCCCAAATCTCCACCTTTCCCCAAATCTCATAGCTTTTCACTATCTAAATAACTTTCAGATCTATTATCTTCAATTCAAAATCTATTACTGCAATTTTCTCTGTGCTTAAATCCATCTGCCAGTTTCACTCACTCAATTACGAACATATAGACAAGACCAGGCAACTCAACCCTTCCAGCCTGCTCCACCTTTCAATGAGATCATGGTTGATCTGATTTTACCCTCAACTCTACGTTCCTGCATATCCCTGATAATCTTTCATCGCCTCGGTTATCAAGAGGTCATCAAGAATTTATTTGCCTCTGCCTTCAAAATATTTAAAGATTCTGCATCTGCTGCCTTTTGAAGAAGAAAATTCCAAAAACTCACAGTCCGCTGACATAAAACGTTTTTCCTCATCTCTGCAATAGGCGAGCGACCCTTCTATTTTTAAACAAATGACCCTGGTTCTAGATTCTCCTTCAAGAGGAAACATCCAGTCCAGTCTCCTCAGGGTCTTAGGTTTCAATTAAGTTACCTCTAACTCTTCTAAACTCTTGAGGATAGAGGGCTAGCCTGTCTAGGGTTTCCTCATATGAGGTATAATTTCAGGTATTAACTAGCAATCCTTCTCTGAACTGCTTCCAATGCATTAACACCCTTCCATAAGTATGGTGACCAGTACTGTACACAGTACTCTAGATGCAGTCTCACCAATGCCCTGTATAACTAAAGCATAACCTCCTATTCTAGCATTCAATTTGCCTCACAATAAACCATAACATGTATTAGCTTCAAAAACAGAAATTGCTAGTAAACCTCAGCAGGTCAGGCACCATCTGGGGAGAGACAGGAGAGCCAAAGTTTTGGGTCCTTCTTTAGAACTGGACCCGAAATATTCACTGCGCTTTCACTCCACAGATGCTGGCAGACCTGCTGAGTTTCTCCGGCAATTTCTGTTCCTGTTCCAGTTTTCGGCATACACAGTTCTTTGCCTTTCGATATTCTATTAACTTTCCTGATTATTTGCAGTGCCTGCATTCTGTGGTTCATTCACTAGGACACCCAGATCTCTTTGCATTGCAGAGCTCTGCACACTCACAATTTAGATAATATGCTTTTTTTATTATTCTTTATGTCAAAATGGACAATTTCACACCTTCCCACTTTATACTTCATTTGCCCACCTCACTTAACCTATCTAGATCACTTTGTAGAATCCTTATGTTCTCTTCACAACTCACTTTTCAACCTTTGTGTCATCAGCAAAGTTGGCAGCAATTTCTTCAGTCCTTTCATTCAAATCATTTCTGTAAGTTGTAAAGCACTGATCCAGTGGCACCCCTCACTTGTGGCATCTTGCCAGCCTGAAAAAGATCAATCTATTCCTACTCTCTGCTTCCTGTTAGCAAACCAATCTTCCACCTGTACCAATATCTTACCGCAACACTGTGAGTTTTCACTTTCTGCAATAACTTGTGATGGGACACCTATTTACAGAACGACCATAACATTACAGAACACCCACATTATGACAGACACATGCATTACAGGACATGCAGATTAACAGAAGGCGCCCCGTGTTCTCACACGGCACCCACAGTATGAAAGGCCAGCCTGCAATAAAATACAGATTCAAACTTTACAAAGTATTTCACTAAGACAGAATCCACATCATTTGACACCAACAATAATCTTAAAGACTGGACTTCAGATAGTTTGAATACCTGTGGTCCACTCCCATCGTCTTTGATTTGACAGGTGTACAGGCACTTGTGGTCAGGGTTCTTCATGCTGGCATAGACCCGGGTGCTGCAAAACCCCACAGGATAGATCACAGTCTTATCATAAAAGCCTGAACGATCTGTGATGATTTAATATCCAAAAGAATGAAGTGGAGTGTGCAGATTTCAGAATGGCGGCTCAGTCTGAGTTGGTGCACAGCACAAGGGAACATACTCTGGCTGGCAGATGACGGTACCTGTTCACCCAGACAAGGAGGACCATTCGGTTGCAGGTATTCCATCAGGGAAGCAGTCAGCTTCATACTGCGTACTCCTCCCACTTTGTAAATCCTGGCAGTGTGGTGAGTTAACTAATTTAAAGTGTTGGATAGCTGGTGTGATTTGAAACACACAGGCACCAACAGACAGACACAGTCAATATAACTTTGGCAGGTCCACAGATACTGTCAGTTCCCAGAAACCCTTTAGACGTGAGCAAGGAAAATGTCAAAACACTGAAAGATGGTGGGACCAGCTGTGTCTCAGTGGGTATCATTCCTGCTCTGAGGCACAGCTTTCTGGGTTCAAATCCTACTCCAGAAATTCGAGCATAAAATTCAGGTGGAATTGCAGAAGTGTAGTACAGAGGGAGTGCAGCACAGTCAGAGGTGCTGTCTTTAGGATATGATGTTAAATTGAGACCACATCTACCTTGTCAAGCAGGTATGTCATAGGGAGAGATGAAAAGGAGTGAAGGTGCTCTCTCAGTGTTCTGGCCAATATTTATCCCTGAACCAGGAACTAAAAAAGAGATCCAGTCATTATCACATCGCTTTTTGTGGGGTTTTGCAGTGCACACATCGTTGCCACTGTATCTACATTACAACACTTGTAGGACCGTACCCTCCGACCAGGGACAAAGACTGGGAGAAGGCCAAAGCACCTTCCCCAAATCTGGCCTCAATGCGAAAAGCAATTTTTTTCTTTATCTTTGGCTCAGATCGGAAATGAGATCAATGACACACTCTGATCTTTACAGAGCAATACAGTATTTGTGTACATTTTGTGTTACAATAATCAAATACAGCATACTCACTGTCCTTCCCCCTTAATTCATACACGCAATCCCATGGGACACTTAATCAATCATGGGCATTCCTATGGACAGCCACATGTTTCCATGATCTTATATTGTATCCTCTAGGCCTTGGGATCTTTCTATGCATCCTTTTAATTTGCATTCCAAGAGTTACTATTTATATTCCTTCTGATCTGTCCTAGATTTGCTTATCTCTCAGGGCTGCTTGAATTCTATTATTCATTGTATTCCATGTGCTACCTTTACCAAATTCAGCTATTCCTTCTGTATTTCCTACCGTGACAATTATATATGTAAAAATACAAAAGACAATTAGTTTTAACTAACTGCTATAAGATTTGTAATATTAATTTCTGTTATATAACTAATTCAGCTGTTAGCACTTTGTAATTAATAAGTTGTGACCACTGTATTTCGTTCAGGGCTTACCAGGCATCTTAAGAGAAAGCATTTCCTGAGACTAATTAACTTTCACATCCATGTTTAAATGTTTTTCTCCTAATGCTTCTAATATCCTTTTAATTATATGTTTATCTGTCCTTATGTTGAAGCCTACCCCTATGATTATCTGAAGAATCTTTAACTAGGGCCTATTTCTTAATATTGTGGGTAACTTCAAAAAAACTAATTGCTACAAAATAACTTTAGTTGTTGTTTTAACAGTTGCATTGAGAGTCTGACTGGTTCGTGGGCTGAGATTTACACCCTTGGTGCTATTCACTTATTGGGACAACATCCTTTCATTAATAACGCTGAATCGATCACTTGTCTATCCTTAGGCATCCCGTTTTCAAACTGTCTCGGATAGTTGCTCGTAGGGCCTCCTTGCTGACCTTGGAGTAGTCCTGTTCAAAGGTACCATTATGTTTCACTTTGATGTTGGGGTAGGCTGTTTAATTTTGCTTATTTCTTGTCGGCCATTTTGTGTCTTTCAAACATGGGCCACTGCTACAACACTCAAAAAGTACTCCACTGGCTATGCAGCGCCATGAGATGTCCTGAAATCCTGAATGGTGCTATATAAATCTAAGCCTTTTCTTTTTCCCTTTGTAATCTTCATCAGGTGAAGGGAGAGAGAAGCACACAGACACAGAATTTATAGGTAAAAAGATCAAAAGATCATACAAATGGTGTGAGTGGAGTGTCGAATATTAAGTCTCTCCATTTGATCAAAAGTGTCAGATGCTGTGAGTAAAGTGTCAATAGCTGAATAATAATCGGAGGGATGACCTATCGTCTGGTTAAGTGAGGCAGAGAGATAATTACAAAAAGAATTGAAAAATAAGGTGGTGCAGGAGACAAACCAAATGACTGGAATAACATGATAGGAATAAGAGTTGGATGCCAAGGATCTAACCAAAGTCAAAAATAATCTAAAACTATACAAACCAATTAAGGTGGAGAGATCATAATTTATCAAGGTGATGTTGTCAAAACAGGAGAGTTAAGGAAGATTTTACAGATATGGAATAGTGTGGTGGATTCACATATTGGCGACTTTCAAGGTATACTACAACACAGAATGGCCGAGCAGAGACTGATAACCAAGTTCCATACCAATGAGGACGGCTTCAACTGTGACCTTGGGTTCATGTCGTGCTATTTGTGACCCCATCACACTGTTCTGTATCTGTAAAATCTTCCTTACTATCCTATTTTGACACCATCACCATGACAACTTGTTATGATCTCTCTACCTTAATTAGTTTGTGCAGTTTTGGAATATTTATTACTTCGGTTAGGCCCTCGGCATGAAACTCTTATACCTATCATGTTATTCCAGCCGTTTGGTTTGTCTCCAGCACCACCTTATTTTTAATTTTTTGTAATTATCTCTCTGCCTCATTTAATCAGATTATAGGTCATCCCTTCGCTTGTTATTCAACTGCTGACACTTTACTCACAGCATCTGACACTTTTGATCACCTGCAGAGAGTTATTATTCAACACTCCACTCACACCATCTGTGTGACCTTTTGATCTCTCTGCCCTTTTCTCTCTGTCCATAAATTCTGTGTCTTTGTGCTTCTCTCTCACTTCACCTGATGAAGGGGCTATGATCCAATATGGATTTCACCCCAAGAAACTGATTTACATGTCACACTGCCGCACTGCTCAGGCATCACGGACTCCCCAAACCTATCAACTCAGGTATGATAATCCCCCATCTTCTTTCTGGACCTTTGTGTGTTATCCAAAATTGACCTGCATCATCCACTGTGCAAAAGCGCTGAATTACTGCTTAGAAAGTGTGGCAGTGTGGTAGACAGTGGCAGAGAACCACCTCCCTAAAGTTAAATCCTGGCTCTGACTTAGTTTCATCTCATGCCAGCTGGTTTGTTTTATTTATACTGGGGACGTGGGTGTCACCAGCTGGGCCAGTAGTTACAGCCCATCCCTAGTTGCCCTCGGAATGGTGCTGGTGAGCTACAGTCTACACCTACAATCCATTTGATGTGGGAGGGAGCTCCAGGACTCAGCAATACTGAAGGAATATTGACCTATTACCAACTCAGAATGGTGAGGGGCTTGGAGGGGAACTTCCAGATGCTGATGTTCCTAAGTATCTGTTACGCTTGTTCTTCTAAATGGCAGTTCTTTGTTTGGAAGGTGCTGTCTAATCAGACTTGGTGAATTTTGGCAACGCTTTATTCAGACGATGCACAGTGCTATTACTGAGTGTTAGTGGTGGAGGGATCAGATGTTTGTGGATGTTGACGTGGCGCAAATCAAGCAGGGTGCTTTGTCCTGCATGGTGTTAAGCTTCTTCAGTGTTGTTGGAGTTGCTCTTACCTAGGCAAGTGAAGAGTATTCCATCACACACCTGACTTCCACCTTGTAGATGGGGAGGTGAGTTACTCCCTGCAGGATTCTTAGCCTCTGGCTTGGTCTTGGAGTCACAATATTTATATCGCTAACTCAGTCCCATTTCTGGTCAATGGTAAACCCTAGGATGTTGATAGCAGGAGAATTCAGTGATGGTAATGTCACTGAATGGAAAGGGACAATGGTTAGGTTCCCACTGATGGAGATGGTCATTGCCCGGAACTAATGTAGTACAAATATTACTTACATAAAAAATAGATGCAGGAGTAGGCCATTCAGCCCTTCAAGCTTGCACCACCTTAGCTGATCATGTGAGTTCAGTAACCCATTCCCGATTTCTCTCCATACCCCTTGATCAGCTTAGCCGCAAGATCCCCCAATAATTCTTCTAAATTCGAATGAGTACAAACCCAGTCAACCCAGTCTTTCCTCATATGTCAGTCTTGCCATCCCGGGAATATTTGCCACTTTGCATCCCAAACCTGGACGTTGTCCAGGTCCTGCTGCATTTGGATATGCAGTCCTTCAGCACTTGATGATCCATGAATGCAACCATCAGCAAACATCCCCACTTCTGATCTTACAATGGAGGGATGTTCATTGATGAAGCAACTGAAAATGGCAGGGCAGGCACCACTACCCTGAGGAAGAGAGAGTGTCCCCCCACAATTTTGCTAATTTGAGTTTCACTAGGTTTCCTTGGTGCTACTTAGTCAACTGCAGCTTTGGGATCAAGGGCTGTCACTCTCAACTCACCTCTGGAATTCAGCTCTTTTGTCCATGTTTGAACCAAGTCTGTGATGAGGTCAGGAACTGAGTGGCCCTGGCAGAACTCAAACTAAGTGAGATGAACAGTTTATTGCTGAGCAAATGCTACTTTGTGGCACTGTTGATGGCCTTTCCAACATTCTACTGATGATCAAGAGTAGACTACTCCATCCCTACTCTTTCAAACTGAAAGCTCCCACAATAATTTTTCATCAAATAGTCCTGGGATAAATAGAGCACGGGGTTAGACAGAGAATAAAGCTACCTCTCCACTGACCCCATCAAACATTCGCAGGACAGTACAGCATGGAGTTAGATACAGAGTAAAGCTCTCTCTACGCTGTCCCCATCAAACACTCTTGGGGTAGGTACAGGCTAGGATTAGATAGAGAGTAAAGCCTACTCTATACTTTTAAACTGAAAGTAAAGCCCCCCTAAACACTGTCCCCATCAAACACTCCCAGAACAGGTTCAGCATGGGACTAGATACAGGGTAAAACTCTCCTTACACTGTCCCCATCAAACACGCCCAGGACAGGCACCTTGTACAATTCCCAAAGTAGCAAAGTAACATCTCAGAATGAGATTGCCCTCTTCTTGCCGAGTGCTTAAATTTGACACCTTGAAATGGAAACATCCAAGATTGATGATTTTTTTCTTATGGAATCAGGGATAAGAATGCAAACCTCTCCTAAAACTGTAAATAGTCAGTCCTTGAAGTACTATGGAAAAGAATGGCTGGCCACGAGTCCAGAAGGATTGGTCGAATCAGTTTTCGGGTGCTCCTGTCCCTACTTCGTTTCTTCTTTGATACATTTTTCAGACCTAGAATTAATTGCATGTTAGCACTTCAACCAATCTGCAGAAATCAAGCACAAAATGTGAAAATAAACCCTTTAATTTTCAGAACATGATGTGAAGCTGTCATAGACAGCTGCTCCACATCAATACTTTTTCTTGTGTTTTTGTACTCGGTGGCACTTTGGGACTGTTGGCAAATGCTAGGACCTACATATAGGTCAAAACCTGGCGATGCGCTATGGACTTCATTAAAAAAATGGTCTTGCATGGCTGGGTAGAAAACAACAAAATGCTGGAGATCACAGCGAGTCATACAGAATCCATGGAGAGACAGCAAGTTAACGTTTTGAGTCTAGATGACTCTTCATCAGAGCTTCATCAGACTCTGATGAAGAGTCATCTGGACTCGAAATGTTAGCTTGCTCTCTCTCCGTGGATGCTGTCCGACCCGCTGAGATCTCCAGCAGTGGTTGTTTTCAGTGCAGATTCCAGCATCTGTAGTAATTTGCTCCTACATTGCATGGCTGGGTAGCTGTTTGTACAAAGTTTGAGATGCATTACACTGAAGAAAGCCTCTGCTGGGTTGCGGCTGCATTTGATGTTGAGGAAGCAGAGAATGTGCAGCTTCCAGGAAAGGATTCAGTTGCCTAGTCCTCCTGCTAGGAACTGTACATTTCAATTGGCATATCCACCAGCTCAATCAACCACACATGTTGGCATAAGGGTCAAACTGCAGCAGTGGACATATTTTGTCTGGTACAGCACTTTGCCAGGGAGATCTCTCTCTAACGGTCTGGCTCAAAAAGCCCCCAGGAATCAATGAGCTGGTCAGAGAAACCAGCATATGGATTTATTAAGGGTAAGTCAGGTCAAACAAAAAACAGTTTAAATTTTGCAAGGACATCATCATGGCAGATGAGGAAGTATCAATGGATGCAGAGAGGTCAATTACAAAGGGGTAGAGATATAAGGTAATTGGTAGAAGAATTACAGGGGACACGAGGAAAACATTTTCACTCAGAGGGAGGTGGGTGACTAAATTTGCTGCCCAGTTTGGTGGGTGAGGTGGAACCCCTCCATTCATTTAGAAGGAATCTGGATCTGTAACCAATGCACAATAACCTGCAAGGCTACAGATCAGATGCTAGAAAGTGTGGTTTTAGAATGGGTGGGTATTTCATCCAGCCAGCACAAACACAGTGGGCTGAATGGGCTCTTTCTTTGTTGTAATTTTTATGTTATTTCTATAGTTTCCTCATGTCTCTCCAAAGCCTGACCACCATCTACAAGGCACAAGGAGTGTGATGGAATACTCTCCACTTGCCCAAGATGCTCGACTTCGTCCAGGGCAAAGTAGCCCACTTGACTAGCACTACATACACCACCTTTAACATTAAATCCCTTCACCACTGTTGCAGTGGTGTGTAACATCTACGAGATTCACTGCAGTGACTCACTAAGGCTCCTTCAACAGAATGTTCCAAAACTGCAAGCTCTACCACCTAGAAGGACAAGGGCTGGAGATGCATGTCAATACCAACACCTGCAAGATCCCCTTTAGGTCACACACCATCCTGACTTGTAAATATATCCCTTTTCCTTCACTATCACTGGATTCAAATCCCGGAACACTCTTCCCTAAAAGCACTGAGCATATTCTACACTACATACACTGCAACAGTACAAGAAGGCAGCTCATCACCTTCTCCAGGGCAGTTAAGGATAGGGAAATAATGACCATTCAGGGATGATTTTCTGAGACTGTTATTCACAGTGGGGAGTGGAAATCTGAACTCTTTCCTTCAAAAAGCTATTGAGGCTGGGTGGTGGTGGTGTTGTTGATAGAAAATTTCAAATCTTCAAATAGACTTTATATTGAGGATAAAGGAAGACAAATTGTGAGAAAATATTAACCGCATAGAAACAGGTTTCTCAGTCAGTGCTCCAGGAGTCTCTTACTCCTCATTTCACCCTATTCTTGTTTTCCCTCAAGCGTTTATCTAGCCTTCCCTTAGATACTTCTGCCCTAATCGCCTCAAAGTCATCCTGCAATAACATTCTAACCACTTTCAGAAATTTCTCCTGAATTCTCAATTGGATGTGTTGATGATGATATAAATGACCATTTGTTTGGGTTTTCCCCTATTGAGGTAAAGTCTTGCCTACATCTACCCTACTCAGCTTTATAATAATCCTGTAGACCTCTAACAGGTAACCTCTCAGGTTTCAATAAAGAAGAGCCCACCCTGCTCAATATTTCCTGGGCAACTTATAACCCTTCGGTTCAATAATTATTCCAGCAAATATTTTTTGTACACATTCTCCAGTATTCTTAAATCCTCTTACTTTAGTATTACTGGAGACAGAGTTGTGTTCATAGAGACCATTGTGATGTGGAGTGCAACATTAGAAGGTCAGCTCTAACTACATCAGATGTTCAGGGCAGCACGGTGGAACAGTGGATAGCACTGCTGCCTCAGGGCCCTGGGTTCAATTCCAGCTTTGGGCGTCTGTGTGGAATTTGCACATTCTGCCTGTGTCTGCATGGGTTTCCTCTGGGTGCTCCACTTTCCTCCCACAGTCCAAAGATGTGCAGGCTAGATGGATTGGCCATGCTAAATTGCATGTAGTGTTCAGGGATGTGTGGGTTATAGGGGGATGGGTCTGGGTGGGATGCTCTGAGGTTCGGTGCGGACTTGTTGGGCCAAAGGGTCTGTTTACACACTGTAGGGATTCTATGTCCCAAAGGAACAGGTCTGGTGATGTTGGATGGCTTGGTGCGAGATTGAGAATCTATCCATTTTGTATGAATGTTGGAGAAGTGCCACATTCTAACAAGGATCCCCAGGCTCCTGGATATTATCTGAGAACATTTTCAGTTGGCGGTGTCACTGTTATCATATAATGTTCCTGACACCAGTGGACTACGAGGAAAGACTGTATACATTTAGAGGCTCAAACATGGGTAGGATTTAAGACACCATAATCCTCTCAAGTGAGGCTAGCCATAAATTGGAATGGACAGACAAAACAAGAATCTCCATGATGAGCAAGGAATTGGAAGTTCTGCACCATTTTTGTGGTTTTGTGCCTTCCACAGCAAGCCTTGTGATCTCAGAACAATTACGTGAGAATCAGAAAATATATTTTAGTCCAGTCATTTCAACTTTCAAGAGTTTTGATTAGTTGCATCAAAAGGTTGCAGCTCAGTACAGCCTCAAGAGTATCACCATTCTGGCTCAGATTATTTCGTAAATTTTGGGAATGTGCCCAGAATAACATAAACTCTATCTTTAGCTATAGGATCCATCCTGTATCTATAGAAGTCTTTGCATGTTCTCCAAGAAGTGGTAGAATATCATCACACCAGACCTGGGTTTTGGCTTTAAATGGCAATTGAATTTATTATACAATAGGTGAAAGCATGAATAAATAACAGCAATATAAAATGCATATAATTAGAACAGATGTTAAATCATGTTAATTCCTCAAAAGGGAAACAATAAATGTTATATAATATACATAATAAACTGTAATTTTTAAATTAAACTTTTGTATACAGTTATTTCTTCCCTTGATATTTGCCATATACAAAGTATTCCCATCATAACCTGAGCTTTGTGAAAGTCTAAGACTAGCTCTTTGAATCCCACAGTCCTGGCAAGTTCTCACCACCTAAAGCACTTGTAGATTTGAATAAATGTCAGCTGAATTCAAAAGGAGCTGCCATTAATACATGACCAAATAAGTTACACAGTTACTTGTACATGAAGAAAGTTTCAAGCACTGACAGTAACGTGACTGTCAGCAGCTACAGACATATATCCCAGTGACTCAGCGGAGCCTCCGATATCCATGCAGGACAATGCTGGCTAACCCGTGAAAGGAAAACCCTGAGTTAGAAGATGCTTATTAAACCACATATTTAAAACACAATATATTTAGACAGGGCCGAATAATAAATATTTCTGAACAAACGTTTCTGCTATTTTTTTCTCCAGAGTTCTGTGCTCATTAAGCACTTTGCCATGTCAGGCATGAGGAATCAACATCAAATACACCTAATGGAGGCACAGCACAAGTTAGAGACAGAGTAAAGCACCCTTTACATTCCTCATCAAGCACTGCCAGTGCAGGTACAGCACAGGGTTAGGTAGTATGAAGTTCCCTATATTCTGCTTCCATCAAACACCCCTAAGGCAGGTCAAGCATGGGATTAAATATAGAGTAAAGCTCTCTTTACAATATCCTATCAACGACTCCAGAGCAGTAGAGTACGGGGTTAGATGTAGAGTAGAACTCCTTCTAAACTGTCTCTCAAACTCTCCGACAGCAAGTACAGCAGAAGTTTAGATACAGAATAAAGGTCCTTTATCAGTGTCCCCTTCAAACACTCTCAAGTTAAGCAGCCTTCCATACTTCAGCTATCTGTTCAAAGACCAAAACTAATAGGAGTCCTAGCAAAATTATATTGACTAATGTCAGAACATAACTGTTCTGTTATTTGGATTTGAACTTCTTGAATGTTGTGTCTAAATTAAAGAAAAAGTATCAAGCTAAAACATGACAAAAAAACTTAATGTTTGCCATATTTAGTTGACAGTACAGGAATATAGCAAGAAAAAGGGGTCATTTGTCCCTCCAGTCTGTTCCACCATTCACTGAGATGATGGCACATTCTTAACCTAATTCTGCATACACCCTTCCCTACCTCTATATTCCTTCATAAATTCAGTTAATAAAGTTGTTCAATCTCAGATTTAAAATCAACAACTGATCTCCCATTAATCTCTATTTGGAGCAGAGTTCCAAATCTCTCCTATTCTATGTATGTGAAAAAATTTCCAAATTTCTCTCCTAAATTTATGTACCCCAACCTTCGCCTCCCCAAAATGAAAAGCACTGAAGCAAGAGGAGGAGATAGGGAATAGGTTCACTTTGTAACATAAGAGAAATAGGGCAGCTCTGTTCCAGCTCTGCCACAGATATTATTTGTAAACACCTTCTGACAACAAGCAAATAATAGAATTCAGTCTGACTCAGGTCCCTGACCTCATCTCTCTTTCTGGTACACTGATGACTTCCTTGGTGCCACTTTCCTGTTTGCAGTCTAAACCATAATATTTCATCAACATTACTACAAACATTATTACTCTTCCTTGCCTTCATGTGGTTGGGTTTTCTGCAATGGTCCCTCCATGACCTTCTCCTTCCTATCTGTATAATCTCCTCCAAACTCTCAACCCTTGGGCAGCTTATGTGATTCTCAAATTCTGATCTCTTGTGTATTCCCAATCATTGGTGACTGTGCCTCAGTTGCCGGGGCCTTAAGCTCTGCAATTACTTCACCACACTTCTCCACCTCACTACCTTGCTTTCCTCCTTTAAGACAATTCTTGAAATCTACTTCTTTGATTGAGCTTTTGGTCATCTGACTTAATTTATTTTATGACATTCATCTGATGCATCCTGGAACTGTTCATTACAATAAATGCAATACACTTTGTTCATTTTCCCCTCCTTGACTTCTCTATTCTCTATTTTAGAGAACTGACTGTCATCAACTGCTACTAGAAACACTTCACTACACTTTCCATACTCCACCTCATGTAAGGACTCACTTCTATTTTTGCAATTCCTCCTCCTTTGTCACCATCATCCATTCTGATGGTGTAATCTTCGACACAAGTGCTTCCAAGGTATCTTCCATTTTACCCTTGACCAAGGCCTGTCTCCAAGGACAGCCTCCACTTCAGGGTTGTCAGACCCCCCTGACCATATCCATCCCATTTCACAGAAGTCTCACCTCACCCCATCGCACAGCCAGGATGGGGTTCCCTGTCCTTACCTATCATCGCGCCAAACTTTGCATCCAACTTCATGTGCTTGACTATTTCCTTCATCTCTAGCATGATCCCACCAGCAAACACAGCTCCCTATAACTTTCAACATTTCATACAAACTGTTCTCTCTACAGTAGCCTCATCTACTCCTCCTCTTACCATCAAGATTTTACATAAAACACAGGAGATCTTCCCTTTCATCTCCTCCCTTCCAATCGTTACACCAATCAGATTAAATAATCATTTAATTTCAGTGCTCATAAGGTGGTCTCCACTATGGTGGAGAGATCCAATACAGAATTTCAGTTCAGTCTGCAAGCTTCTGGTCATCTGTCATTTTAATTCTCTGCTCCATTCCCACCTCTCTGTCTTTCACCTCCTACACTGTCCTTTCTAAAAAATTCTTTCATGGGATGTGGGCATTGCTGGCAAGGCCAGCATTCATTGCTCATTCCTAATTGCCCTTGAATTGAGTGGCTTGTTAGAGACAATTCAAAGGGTAGTTAACAGTCAACCTCATTGCTATGGGTCTGGATGTGGTGCACAACGATCATGTTATTTCCACTCGTTTGGTTCTTTATTTGTTGTATTACTACTTCTTCTTCTTGCCCTACACCATCCCTTTTGTCATTTAATCTCTCCTGCCTTCCACCCCAAAACAAACCTTCCCTTTTGTCGTTTCCACACACCAACCCCCTCCATCTTTCCCTGCCTTTGTACTTGCTTAAAATCAGTTTCATTTCTGATTGTTTCAGATTCTGGTGACAGGCCACTGAACTGACTCAGTTTTCTCCTCCTCAGATGTTGCCAGAGCTGCTGGATATTTATATTTTCTATTTTTATGATGGAATACAGAGGGTGAGCTAAAATATGATGACAGCAAAATCCTCAAAAATCTGTATCTCCCTGGAGACCTCAGGAATCCCACCTGTATCCACCAATGGCCAAATTTCTCCACTAGAATAGACAGCAGCACTGAGTGTCCTAGTCTCATCAAATCAGTACTCCAGATCTCCAGGCCGTCCCCAAAACATTTTGATTGGATGCTGACAATTCTTTGCTTCCTGCTGTAATTCTTCCATATGTTAAAGAGACAGGCATCTTTCCTGGCACTTTCAAGAAAGATATGGTCACATTCCAAATAGGTAGCGACCTATAACTGAGCTCAGATCAAAATGTATAATACTAGCCAAGGTCTGTCCCTAAGATTGGAGACTGGCACCTTGGGCCAGTATGAACTGATCAAATGCTTTTACAGAAATATCAGTAGCCATCATATCCCATGTGCTAGATCACTCCTATAACAGTCACTTGAAAACAGTAATATTCTCCCTGCTTGCATTTCATCAAACAGCCTTTCCTGTGGCAACACCGCATTCTCCATCTGTCGGGGGAGGAAGTAAGGATGTTCCAATCAGCCCTCCTCTTCGCCCTCATAATAGCGTTCCTGGCAGCAAGACGAGCTCAAGCACTGATATCCATGGAGTAAAGGCTGCGAATCTGAACATAAAGCATCACTGTACACTGGTGTCATTGTCATTCCCCAACCCCACTCTCCATTTAACATTCCAAACAATCAGTAGTATGACCACAACTGCACACCGGACACCCCTACAGACAGTCGCAAGTGATGCTGTTTTGGATGACCATTGCCTCATGCCAAATATCTTGGAACAATGACCTTTCCAAACAATCTAATTTCCACAAATGAATCATCCCTCCCAATGCCTCCGTGCTCCCCAACCTCACTATATAGAATGACCTGGGCAGATGGAATAACGTACCTACTGAGGTGGAACCAATATGGAATAATATGACACTGACATATCAGAGGAGGTTTTACACTGCCACTGATAGTAATTTTGTTAGCTCACCACTGTATACCTCAGGGCTAGTCAATGCTCTCCGACTGATGAGTGTTGCATTAATACTGCCATAGATTTCTCTGCATTGACAATGCTTTGTGATGCACTGTAAAGTTATAGTGCAACAGAACAATCCCTGGAGACTGACAGTGACAGGATAGACCCCCAGTCATTAACCAAATTACAGTACAGAAGCATGGACACTGATTGGTTGAAAGCACAGACACTAATAGGGTCAGCACAGACCCTGGGAAACCTATGGAGGTGAGGAGGGTGGGCAACACACACAATGGGAGACTGACAGGGTAATAATACAGACTCTGACTGTCTGACAGTGTGATAGAATGGAACCTAGGAATTGCTTGGAAGACCGCATGAACCCTGGAGACTGATTGGGAGACAGCATTCTGGAAATAGCTGTGGTATCAGGCCTGGGCTTTGTACTAATAGTCTGCAGGAAGGACTGAGGTCACTGAGTTGAGGCTTAGGTGCTTGTGTTGAATTTTCATTGGGAGATTAATGAAGGTCAAGTAGAAGATGATTTGTGTATCATCTGAGATAGCAGATTGATGCAAAATAGCTGCAGCTGTTTCATGGGAGACTCTGAAGTACTGTACACTTTGTTGGGTCTGTATGGAGGTGTGCAGGATGCACAGTTTGCTATATATTCACCAGTTCTACTCTTCGATTGTTCCATATGTTTGCCATATGCTTCTACTGTGTAGGCAGTTTGTCAAGCTGTGAACGGAGGGGAAAGTCTACATGATCTCTCACAATCATTGAGGGTCCTCTGTGGAATGACAGAGAGGGGCAGTGAACTGGAGTGTGAAATTAAATAATAAATTGTTTGAAGGTTTCTCAAGATGGAGCAACTAGCTTTGCCTGGGGTGGCTCATGTTACGATTCTCTTCTATTTTCCTTTCATTTTAAAAAGATATAGAGACATTAACATAAGTACAAAGGTAATTCGTAAGGATGATACCAGAACTGACAGGATATTAATGAGGAAAGGCTGATGGCTGGACATTACTTCTCTAAAGAAACAGAACTGAAGGGTGGCTGGGTAGAGATCATTAACATCATGAAGCAGTCAGATGGGGTAAGCATAAAGCAGTATGCATCCACAACCTCCTCATTTGGAATTTGTGAATGCCTTTTCCATCCACTGTGGACCTCCCTCTTCAAGTATCAACCTGCATCTGAGTTGGTAACTCCTTCTGTGTTTGGTCCACCTCTAACATTAATAGGATGTACGGATCAGTGATAAGTTTTTGTTAAAGGGCTGCTAAAAAATCTGCTCTCCGTGCAATATGACATTAAATGATCTGCGCTGCCTGCTGATGCTCTGCCGGAAGTGAATCATTGCACAGTCAGCAGTTACATTACACACAGGTTCTGCTTTCTGACAGTAACTCATGATTGCACCACTGTGCATCAAACAATTACTGGTCACTCCCACAGCACTCACAGGATGCCCAAAGTCTTACCATCATCTTTGCCATTATCTTTTCCTTTGTCTTTTTTGTCTTTCTTTGATTTTTTCCCCACTGCCTCCTCTCCAACTGAAGTACTGGTAACAGGTGTTGTAGGAAGGTTTGAGACTCCTGGCACTTGGTTGGATCCTCCAGGGACATTGAACATAGGAGGAGTAAGCAGAGTACTGGTCGGTCCTGCAAGGTCAGTCCCATCAGTTAAGTTCTGATGCTGCAATAGCCGCTTCAATAGGAACCTAATGTGCATTTAAAGAGAGAAGTACAACATCATGGCTAGAAACATCCATTTTACGTACCAGCAAATAAACTAGATTAATGATTCAAGAAGAAAAGGAAAATTACAAACTCTTAATTTCAAAAATTTATTTATGAGCAAGATCTATAGACAGATTTTCAGCTATTTTCAGCAAATACTTTCTTTGGTGATTTAATAATGTAACAGTTTTAGTTGCTAAAAGCTTTGGTGAAACAACTTCATATATCAAAAGGCAATGTTAACATTTTGAACAAAAGTATCCACAAAGATTGTAACTCAATGTAAATTTCAACAACTATCACCCATTTTTGGTTCAGTACTATGTGTGACATTTTCACCTGAATGTAGTCCACACAACAGGCAACCAGCCAGCCACAAGATGAGGCAGCTAAAATATAAAACATAGCAACAATAATTGGAAGTATCCCTTACCGTCGTTCTTCCTTAGTCCGGATGAATTTCTGCTCTATATAAGCAATTTCATCGCAGAGAGCTGCATTCTCCTGAAATATAGATTCATTATACCCATAAACAGGCTCATAAAGAAAGGTTATCTTGTTGCTTACTTAACTCAGAAAGGTGCACTCCATACTCTATGCTCTATCTCCTTACAGAATGTCTACTATGTTTGGCAACATAGTTTACAAAAAAAATCAGCAGCTAAAATGCTTGATAAATCTTCAATAACTGTCATATTTTTGCCACTTTTACAGTTCATCATTTCTCAGGTTCAGCATTTCTAGCCCATCCGGAAAGAAGACTTGATAATCTCTGAGTCAAATTGCATCTCTTCTATCCAATATCTCGGTAAATAATAGAAAAGTACAGTACAAGCAATTTAACACCAACTTCTGAAAGATCACTAGTATTTCCACAAATCTCCTTTCCATAACTATACTTGATACACATACCTACCAGTCCAAAACTCAACGCCTGATTCAATTTATTAATTAGCTCAAGAATGATGACTGAGTAGGTACAACACAATGAAACACATTATAATTACTAGAGTTTAGAAGGATGAGAGAGGATGTGATTGAAATGTATGAATTTCTAACAGGATTGGACTGATCAAATGCAGGATGAATGTTTTTCCCTGGCTTGGGAGTCTAGAACCAGGAGATAAGTCTCAGGATATGAGGACGGCCATTTAGGACTGAGATGAGGTAAAATTACTTCACTCAAAGGGTAGTGAATCTGTGGAATTCTCTACCACAGAAGGCTGTGGAGGCCAAATAACTGAATATATTCAAGAAAATACCTTCTTGGATGTTAAAGACATCAAAGGGTATGGGGAGAAAGCAGGAAAATGGCATTGTGACACAGGATCAGCCATGATCACGTTCAATGGTGGAGAAGACTTGAAGGGTCGAATGGCCTAGTCAAGCTCCTAGTTTCTACGTTTCTATGTTACATGATGTAATAAGTATGAATAAGAACTGCATATTTCTGTTGCCAACAGACAGCGGTATAAGAATGCTAATCAAACTAAGGTAAATACTCACAAAGATCAGAGTTTTTACAGTCTTTCGCAACCGAAGGTATTTAATTCTGTACTTCTCATTCAGAGTCTTCTTCAAAACTTTTTTCAATTTGGGTTTTGATTCCTGGAAGATGGAGGGGGAGGGAAAGTTGGAGAGATGGTCCATTAACTGAGGATTAGGATACTCAGGTGGATGAGTCGCCGGCACAAGGAAAGGCTGTGCAGGGTATGTCTGGAGTAGCTGCTGTCGTTCTTTCTCCGTCTAGAAAGCAAAAACATGGAGCATTTCAGAAGAAATAGGCTTTTCTGTCCCCATAGTGCCCCTTCTCTATTGCAGTGTGAAGGCATGAACCTTGCTCCTCTTAAGTATCTTAAGATGCTTTACTACATTAAAGGTGCCACATAATCATAAGTTGTTGTAAAGGTGTACTGACTGTCGGGTCAAAATTTTTGACAGGGCTAAAAGAAACTCTCCTCAAAAGTTGTATCGGACCAGTTTTTCTCCCTCTTTTCAAAATCGGTGACTGAGAATCACACAGCACTTCAACTACTGCCACCCCTCTAGTATCACAACAAAGTGGCAGTACATATTGCATGTTTCTCAGTT
Organism: Rhincodon typus; assembly: GCF_021869965.1. Classification (NCBI taxonomy): domain Eukaryota; kingdom Metazoa; phylum Chordata; class Chondrichthyes; order Orectolobiformes; family Rhincodontidae; genus Rhincodon; species Rhincodon typus. Next base: position 1,049,693 of record NC_063365.1, on the reverse strand, counting down.
AACTATTAAATAATGGTTTGTTGCACTTGAACCCCATTTTTTTTTAGTTCACTCATTTTTTTAAAATTTATGCATGGGATGTGGGCATCACTGGCCGGCCAGCATTCGTTGCCCATCCCTAGTTGCCCTTGAGAAGGTGGTGGTGAGCTGCCTTTTTGAACCACTGCAGTCCATCTGCTGTGGATTGACCCACAATGTGTTCAGGGAGGGAATTCCAAAGACAATTTCAATAGCCAAGAGTTAACCCAGCACTAGGCACTGACCGTGTCTATATTTAAACCAGTGCCGACAATATCCTGCAGCATCCGCAGGTTTACTCATACCACAACTTCACATGCCATGCAGAACTCAATCACTAGTGGCACTGGCCACACACATAAAGCAATTTCTTCAGGCTATTATCTCTCTGCTCCTTTCCCAATCTCAATCTCTTTTGTGTCACACTCATTCACGCACCTGGTGTACCGCATTATTCTGAAACATTGTTTTTTTTTGAGAAAGATGATGGGTCATGGCTGGGAGGAAGCAAGAGCAAGGGTTAGAGTAATGGAAGGAGTTTGGTGTAGAATGGCTAGGATTCTGGAAAACTTGATGGAATTCTTATGTGTATGGGCCAATTTTGTTTTCAGAGGGGTAGATAGCTAGCTTGGGTTATGCTAGTTCCTGCAGTGGCCAAGACAGAGGAATTTATGGGTGATGCAAGAAGTCTGGGAACATTGCTGGGTGCTGTAGAATGATGCCAGGGTATGCTAACAACAGCCAAGAAGGAAACTAATAAAACTCAGGAGGTTAGGGATATGGAAGATCTGGAGAGATCCTGGGAGATTCAATGAACTTGGATATGGCAGAAACAAAAACGGCTTGGACTTTGGAAGTACTGGAAGTTTAACACCAGCAAAGTAGGTTATGGAAGACTCCTGAAGGGATAATGTGGTCTTGTCCTCACCGGCAGGCACATTTAATTCTACTGGAACATGGAATGTAATGTTCTATATTCATAATTCTAGCCTGCTTGCACTACTTAACAATATGGCCATCCTTAATAATAAATATTAATGAAAATAACTGACTCAGCACTTCTGTTTTTTTTTTAAACACAATGCCAGGAGAAACTCTCATCTGCTTGCATACTTCTTGTCTCCAAAATAATCTCTCTTGTTCCTGTTTCATGCCTGCACAATCCCCACTTACCTCCTAAAATAAAACATATGTCTTTAAACAGCATCTTTCATGGTCTCAGGATATCGCAAAGTGTTTTACAGCAACAAAATACCTCTTAAGTGTACTCACTACTGTAATGTAAGAAATGCAGCTTTTCCCATAAATAGCAATGAGAACCAGTAAGTGCCCAGATAATCTGTTCCGCTGATATAAGTTGACAGATAAATAACATTCAGAACTGTTGAGAACTCCTTCAACCTTAGAAAAATTGCCACAGGATCTTTTTTGCCCAGGAGATAGGGCCCAAATTTAATCACTCATCTAAAAGACAGCGCAGCCCTGTAGCCTTCCCTCGGTGCTGTACAGCGTGTGTCAGCCTGGATTTTATTCCAAAGACTCTGGTGTGGAACTTGAAACCACAACTTTCTGATTAATAGGCAAGAGTGAGTCACAGCTGACGCATTCTGATTCATCGTCATCCCTCATTCATTCTAGAACACAAACCATAGAGGAACAAGCCCTTCGGCCCACGATGTTGTGCCGAATATGACACCAAATTAAACTAATCCCTTCTACCTGCCCTTGGTTCATATCCATCCATTCCTTGCATATTCGCATACTTTTTTAAAAGTCTCTTAAACGCCCCTATCATAGCAGCCTCTACCACCACCCTTGGCAACGCGTTCCAGATTCTTACCACTCTGTAAAAAACTTGCCCCAACATCTCCTTTGAACTTTCCTCCTCTTATCTTAAATGCATGCCCCCTAGCTTCAGATATTTCAACTCTGAGAGAAAGATTCTGACCATCAACCCTATCTATGAGTCTCATTATTTTATAGACTTCTATCAAGTCTCCCCTCAGCTTCTGCCACTCCAGAGGAAATAATCCAAGCTTTTCTAGCAGGGATAGGACTGGCTGCTCAACGTTCCATGGTTCCGTGTTTCCTCTCTTTTGTACAAGTCTTTCATATTGCAATATTTTTCAAGTGTCTCAACTCCTATCTTGATCTTGTCTTGTATCTCTCATCTGACTTGGAAGCACTATGAAAGTGTTGGTCAAGAAGATCATGAGCAAAACAAGCCCGAAGCAAATAGTTAAGCAAGATATTCCGAGGAAAACATGAATAGTGAACTGTGTCGAGTTGCATAAAGAACAACAACTTCATAGTCACAGGCCTTTCAACCCACCATGTCCATGCTGACCAACAAACACTAAACTACACTAATCCCATTTACCTGCACTTGGTCCACAGCCTACTATGCCTTGGCATTCTAAGCACTCATCCAGATGCTTCTTAAATGCTGTGAGGATGTCTGCATCTACCATCCCCTCAGGCAACGTGTTCCATATTTCTATCATCCTCTCAGAAAAAAACTTTTCTCAGATATCCTCTAAACTCCTCACATTAAACTTACGCTCTCTGGTTTTAGACATGTTTACAATGGGAAAAAAAGATTCTCACAATCTGTCTACACCTCTCATAATTTTGTATATCTCAATCAGATCTCCCCTCAGCCTCCTCTGCTCCAAGGAAAACAAAGCCAGCCTATACAGTCTCTCCTCATAACTGAGACTTTTCATCTCAGGAAACATCCTGGTGAATCGCCTCTGCACCCACTCCAAAGCATCATGTCTTTCTGATAGTGTGGTCACCAGACCTGCACACAGTATTCCTTCTGTCGCCTCACCAATGTTTTATAAAGTTGGAAGAGGACTTCCTTGCTCCTGTATTCAACATCGAGGCTAATGAAAGCAAGCAACCCGTATGCCTTCTTCACCAGCAAGACTACCCGTGCTGATACTTCCAAGGATCCAAGGACATTTAAACCAGGGTCCCTGTGTTCCTTGGTACTCCCTGGGAACCTACCATTCGTTATGCATATATTTCCCTTATCAGACCTCCCAAAATGCATCAGCTTGCACTTATCAGGATTAAATTCCATCTGTCAATGCTCTGCCCAATTTACTAACTGATCAACATCAGACTGTAGCCTGAGACAATCTTCCTCACAATAAACAACACCACCAATTTTCATTTCATTTGCAAACTTACTCATTATACCTTCTACATTAACATTCGAGTTGTTAATGTACATAACTAACAGCAAGGAACCCAGCGCCAATTCCTGTGGTGTACTGCTGGCCACAGGCTTCCGATCACAAATACATTCCTTTGCCTCCCATTTAACAGCCAATTTTGAATCCAGTTTGCCAACATGCCTTGGAATCCGTGAGCTCTTACCTTTCATGTGGACCTTACTGAAAACCGCATTAACTGCACTACCGTTATCAATATATTTAGTCACCTTTTCAAAAAACTCAATCAATATTGTCAGACAGGATCTCCCCCAAACAAATTCGTGCTGACTATCCCTGATCAATCCCTGCCTTTCCAAGTGTTGATTAACCATGTCCCTCAGAACTTATTTCAATAATTTCCCTGCCACTGACATCAGAATAACTGGTTCCGTAATTAGCTGGCCTCTCCTTGCTGGGCTTCTTTTATCATTCATTAATGGGATGAGGGCATCGCTGGGTAGGCAGCATTTATGGCCCATCCCTAATTGCCCAGAGGGCAGCTGAGAGTCAACCACATTGCTGTAGGTCTGGAGTCACATGCAGGCCAGACCAGGCAAGGATGGCAGTTACCTTCCCTAAAGGACATTAGTGAACCAGATGGGTTTTTCCGACAATCGACAATGGATTCATGGTCATCTTTAGATTGTTAATTCCAGATAATTTATTGAATTCAAATTCCACCATCTGCCGTGGCAGGATTTGAACCCAGGTCTCCAGAATGTTATCTGGGTCTCTGGATTAACAGTCCAGCGATAATACCATTAGGCCATTACCTCCCCTGCTGATAAAAGGAACCACATTTGCTATCCTCCTGTCATCTAGCACTTCATCTGTGCCCAGAGAAGTATTAAATATCCCCGCCAGGGCCCCAACAATATAGAATAGCTATTGGAAGTGGACACAATAGCAATATTGGGTCAGAAGCTAGGAATACTGTGGTGAGTAACTCACCTCCTGACTCCTCAAAGCCTGTCCACCATCTACAAGGCACAAGTCAGGAGTGTGATAGAATACCCCCACTTGCCTGGATAAATGCAGCCCCAACAATACTCAAGAAGCTTGACACCATCCAGGACAAAGCAGCCCACTTGATTGGCACTACATCCACAAGCATCCACTCCCTCTGCCACCAACACTCAGTAGCAGCAGTGTGTACTATCTACAAGATGCACTGCAAAAATTCACCAAAGATCCTCAGACAGCCTCCCTCCAAATCCACGACCACTTCCATCTAGAAGGACAAGGGCAGCAGACATATGGGAACACCACCAGCTCCAAGTTCCCCTCCAAGCCACTCACCATCCTAACTTGGAAATATATCGCCATTCCTTCACTGTCGCTGGGTCAAAATCCTGAAATTCCCTCCCTAATGGCATTGTGGGCCAACCTACAGCTGGTGGACTGCAGTGGTTCAAAAAGGCAGCTCACCACCACCTTCTCAAGGGCAACTAGGGATGGGCAAGAAATGCTGGCCAGCCAGCAACGCCCACATCCCACAAATGAATGGGAAAAAAAAATTCAAAAGAGAACTGGACAAATATTTGAAGGGATTAAAACAATTTAAGGGCCACAGAGCAGAGGAGTAGAATTCATTGAATAATTCTACAAGGAGTCAGCACAGTTACCATGGGTAAAACAGCTTCCTTCTGTGCTATATCATTCTATAATTCTATCAGCAAAGCGAAATCAGGTAACTGCAGACCTTTCTGTCAGTCTAATGTCAGTTGTGTAGAAGTTACATATTTATCAAGGACAGAATGACAGAACATGCATTGATCACAATCATGTAGAGTTGTAATGGGGAAATTATAGCATACTAACTTAACATTGTGAGGATGCCATGGAGCGTGTAGATGTAAACTATGTAGACTTCCAGAAGGCACTTGGTAAGATTTCAAACCAGAGTATAGGTGCAAAAATTAAATTGTATGCAACTGACGGTAACCTTGCAACATGGGTTAGAAATTTGGCTGTGAGATAGGGGGTAGGAAGAAGGGATAAAGGGAATGTATTTTGATTGGTCGGATCTCACAGTGTTCCATGGGGATCTGTACTAACTGTTCAGCTTTTTGCTGTGTTTTGCAGAAAACATGAAATCGGGAGGCACGGTTAAGTACTGCAGAAGAAAGGAGCAAGTTATAAAGGCAAATTAAATGATTTGGCAAAACTATGGCAAACAGAGATCAATGTGAATTAAAAATCATCTGCATGTACAAAGTGATTTTCACAACCACGCAAAGTGCCTTAAAACCAAATACGTGCTTTTGATGCATCGTCACTGCTGTAATGGACAGTCAAACTGCATGCAAAGTGCCACAAGCAGCAACTTGATAATAACCAGATAATTTGCATTTTTGTGATGTTGACTAAGAAATAAATATTGGCTAGGATACCAACCTTCTCTTCTTTCAAATAGTGAAATGGGTTCCTTTACATCCAGCCAACCAGGTAAGTTGGCCTCAGTTTAATGCTCCATCTAAAAAACAAAACCTCCAATAGTGCAGACTACATCAGCACTGCAGGGGAATGTAAGTATTGGTTTTTGTGCTCAGACTCTTGAGTGGGACTTGAATCCTTGTAAGTGATAGGATAATTCAATTTCTTACTAATTAACTGATCTGCTAAACGTTCCCAGAATCTGCAGTCTTTGTTTTGTTTTAACATTTTTAAAATAAAATCATGGAAAATAACTCAGTCAGTGGTTCTGGGAGAGGAAGGGAAAAGGAAAAGAAAATAGCAGAAACAAATCATAACAATTAAAACTACCCAAGTTCAAACTTACCAACAAACCGAAGACCCCATTCCTGTTCTCAAGTCTCTTGAAACGCCTGCTTCCTTTTTGAGTCTGCAATACATATTAGAATGACACCCAGCCACATCACATTTAACCCACTGACCCAGATCAGTACTGTAACTTCACATGAAAATTATTTTATTTAGACCTGTTGCAACTTAATAAGCATCAAAAAATGTCATCAGATTATCAAGATAAATCTAATCATACGAGCACTTGAAGAAATATTATCTGTTCCTACATCTGGTGTTCTGAATTAAGCTCAAGTTGCCTTTTCTAATACAGAAAAATCAGTATTTGCAAAAGCAATGAATGATAGTAACACAAAAATACTGTTCGACATCGGCTGCAAGAGTTAAGATTTTAGAAATAACCATCTCACATTTAAAAACAATGGAACTGGTTTTTGTGAATTTAGTTGATATTCAATGAGCAAACGGATACACAGGATTCTGGGAGTGTAAATACACAAGTCACTAGCACTAACAACATAGATTAACAAGGCTGCAGAGAAATCACATCAGAGGAATATACAAAAAAGTAAAGAAACAAAGGCAGAAATTGCTGGTGAAACTCAGCAGATCTGGAAGCATCTGTGGGAAGAAAGTAGAGTTAACATTTTGACTAACTTCATCAGAACCCAGATTTCAAACATTAACTCTGTTTTCTTCCCACAGGTAATGCCAAACCTGCCGAGTTTCACTAGCAATTTCAGTTTATCTTTCAGAGCTCCAGCATTTGCAATTCTTTGTTTTATTTAAATGAAAAGTAAAGTAGTAATTTTAAACTTGTATCAAAAGTTTGAGTCGGAAGTGTGCGTACAATTCTGGTCATCTTATTATACAAGGAATACAAAGGCACTGCAGAGGATGCAAAAAAAATTGCAAACATCTTACCAGAAATGTGAAGGTAGAAAAATCAGAAAAAGATTGTGGTGCCTATTTTCTCTTGAAAAAGGCTAAGGGGTGCCCTAATAGAAGGATTCAAAATTATGAAAAGTTTTGTTACAGTAGGTGCAAAGAGAAAAATTCCACTTGTGGAAGGGAAGAAAACTAAACTACAGGTTATTTGTATGAGATAGTCACCAAAAATTGAATAGGGAATTCATAAAACATGTCTCGACCCAACAAGTAGTGAGTACGTGGAACTCATTACCACAACAAGTGGTGGACACATAAACAGGACGATACTGACAAAGCTGGGTGAGGAAAGACAAGAGGAAAACTGGTGCAAATAAATCAGATGCACAAGAATGGCCTGGTTGGGAAAATGACCTGTTCTATGCTCTAAATCCTACTCTGGTGCCTTATGCGGGAAGGGAGTGGAAAATCAGAGAAGATCCTATCCTTGGACATGACTGGTTGGAGCAGAAAATGATCTTATTCCTTAAGAATCCAGGCCAACAGCCCAAACTCCTCATCAACATTAGGCAGAATCCAATTTAAGCATCAGGACACTTTGATACCGACTCTTCACAAGGAACAGACAATAACAGAATGAGATATATTGCTTAATCATGGCAACTTACAGATGAAAATAAGCTGCTGTCACAGCAATTATGAGGAAACAAAAGTGGAGCAACTTGGAAGTGAACTAGCAAATTAAGTTACAGGAGAGGTCAGTAGAAATGGAGTGGCAGACATTTAAGAACATATTTCAGAATAAAGCAGATACATTCCAACAAGAAAAATTCCAAGAAGAGGATCCATCATTTATTTTCTTTACTCATTAACGGGATGAGGGTGTCGCCGGCTAGGCAGCATTTATTGCCCATCCCTAATTGCTCAGAAGACAGTTAAGAGTCAACCACATTGCTATGGATCTGGAGTCACATATAGTCCATTCCAGGGAAGGATGGCAGTTTCCTTCCCTAAAGGACATTAGTGAACCAAATGGGTTTTTCCGACAATCGACAATGGATTCACAGTCATCATTAGATTCTTAATTCCAGATATTAATTTGAATTCAAATTCCACCATCTGCCATGGATTCGAACCTGGGTCCCCAGAATGTTATGTGGGTCTCTGGATTAGCAGTCCAGCGATAATACCACTAGGCCATCGCCTCCCCACCGTGGTTAACTAGAAAAGTTAAAGATAATATCAAACATAAAGAATAAGGATATAAATGTGCAAAGGTGGGTGGCACATCAGAAGACTAGACAGAATTTAAAAAAACAAAAATAACTAAAAGAGTAATAACAAGGAAAAAAAGTACAAGGGATATGTAGCTAGAAATATAAAAATAGATAGTAAGAATTTCTATTGATATTTAGAAAGAGTTAACAAACAGAGCATTGGTCCTATAGAAAGTTAGTCTGGGGTTTTTATAATGAAAAATAAGGAGATCTCTGGTAAATTGCATTAGCCTTCACCGCAGAGGATACCAGTAACATGCCAGAAATACCTGTGCTGTAAATCAGAAACGGGAATGCAAAAGCAAATTACAATTAACAAGCAAGTGGTACTAAACAGATAGTTGGAGCTAAAGTATCCAGGTCCTGAGAAACTTCATCCTAGGGTCCATCTTAAAAGAAGTGGCTAGCAAGATAATTGATTTAATTTTCCAAAGTTCCCTCATTTTGGAGAAGGCTTCACTCATTTGGCAGATAGCACATTTAACTCCTTTATTCAAAAAAGGAGACGGACAGAAAGGAGGAAACTACAGACCAGGTAACTTAACATCCACCATATGGAAAATGCTGGAAGCTATTATCAAAAACATTACAATAGAATAATTTGGAAAAATTCAAGCTAATCATGCAGTGTCAAAATGATTTTGTAAAAGGAAAATCATGTTCAATCAGTTTAGTAGAGTTCTTTGAAAAATTAAAATATGCTGTGAATACAGGTAATGTATTGTATTTAGATTTCCAGAAGGCATTTGATAATGGACAGAAGATTAACAGGAAACAGAGCAAGCATAAATAGGTCAATTTTTGGTTGGCGAGATGTAATAAGTGTTGTGCCACAAAGATCAGTGCTAAGGCCTTAACATTTTACAATTTTTCTAAATGACTTGAATGAAGGGACTGAAGTTTTGGTTGCTAAATCTGCTGATGATAAAATTGCAGGCAGAAAAATACCTCAAGAAAAGGAGGCTGCAAAAGAATATAAATAGGTTGTGTGAGCGGGCAAAGATCTGGCAAATGAAGTATAATGTGGCAAAATGTGAAACAGGAAGAATAAAAACATGCTCTGTAAATGGTGAGGTAAACTGCAGACTTCTGAGATGCAGAGGGATCTAGATGTCCTCGTGCATGAATTGCAAAAAACTAACACACAAATATAACAAGCTACTAGGAAAGGAAACATTATTGTTCAATGCAAGGAGGACTGAACACAAAAGTACGGACACTAATGAAACAACATCTGGAATGCTTTGTACTGTCTTCTTATTCAAGTGAGTTGAATATGTTGGAAGCAGTTCAGGCTAAGTTTACTGAATTAATACCTGGATTTATTTCACGTTATCCTATGACAATAGATTGAACAGAGTAAGAGACAATTTGACTGAAACATGTAAGATACCATTTTTTTTAATTCACTCATGAGATGTGGCATTTTCTGATTAAGCTAGCATTTATTGCCATCCCTAATTGCACAGACAGCAATTAAGAGTCAACCACATCTCTAGCATCTATGGAGAGAAATCAAGAGTTAATGAATGTTAACTCTGATTTCTCTCCACAGATGCTGCCAGACCTGCTGAGATTTTCCAGCAATTTCTGTTTTTGTTTCAGATTTCCAGCAGCTGCAGTTCTTTCAGTTTTTTTGTCTTTAGTGACAAGGGACTTGATTCTAAGGGGAACTGACAGGCAGATCTGCAGCAGCAAACAAGACTCTCGAATGGTATTTTGCCTCCCTAAGTGACAGATTTGCGAATGTCTCAACTTATTGATCATCTGGTAAAGTGGGCAGAGCAGTGGCAGATGGAATTTAATCCTGATAAGTGCAATGTGATGCATCCTGGAAGATCTAATAAGGGAAGGATATACACAATGAATAGTACGTCCCCAGGGAGTACTGAAGAACAAAGGGACCTTGGTGCACAAGTAGAGAGGGTGGTGAAGAAGGCATATGGATACTTGCTTTCGTTCACCAGGTGTAGAATATAGGACCAAGGAAGTCTTGTTACAACTTTATAAAGCATTGGTTAGGCCACACTATGTGCAGTTCTGGTCACCACACTACTGGAAGGACACAACTGTACTGGAGAGGAGGCTGAGAACATTTACCTAGGATGAAAGGTCTCGCTTATGAGGAGAGATCGGAAAGGCTGGATTTGTTTTCCTTGGAGCAGATGAGGCTGAGGGCTGATCTGATTGAGGTATACAAAATTATGAGAGGCATAGACACAGTAAATCTTGAGAATCTTTTCCCCATGGCAAAGTGTCTAAAAGCACAGGGCATAAGTTTAAGGTCAAGAGTAAAGTGGTTTAGAGGAGATCTGAGAAAAACCTTTATTCACTTGAGGGTGGTAGGAATGTGGAACGTGCTGCCTGAGAGGATGGTGGAGGCAGGTACTCTAACAACATTTAAGGAGCAGCTGGATGAGCACATAAATCGCCAGGGCACAGAAGGCTAAGGGCAAACTGCAGGTAAATGGGATTAGTGCATTTGGTGTTTGTTGGTCGGCATAGACATGGTGGGCCAAAGGGCCTGTTTCTATTTTGTATGACTTTATTTGGAGTGATGCATAGAAACATAAAATCCTTACAGTGTGGAAGCAGGCCATTCCGCCCATCAAGTCCACACTAACCCACCAAAGAACATCCCACCAAACCCACTCCTCTACCCTATTACCCTGCATTTCCCAGGGCAAATCCACCTAACCTGCACATCCCTGGACGCTACAGGCAATTCAGCACGGCCAATCTACCTAACCTGCACATTTGTGGACTGTGGATGGAAACTGGAGCACCTGGAGAAAACCCACACCTACACGGGAAGAATGTACAAACTCCACACAGACAATCCCCCAGGGGTGAAGTGACAATGGAACGCTCTTGTTTGAAAAAGTAATATTTTTTTAATTAACAGCCAGTTGATAATGCTGAGTCACTGCTTGTGTCTCTGTTAGAATTTATATCTATGTTGTTACCTTCCCCAATTTAAAGTGGATATAGCATTCTCATAGTCCTAGAAACCCACAGTATCAAAAAAATCTGATTTTACCATAAGGAAATGATTATTGGAACATGTTGTTTCTGTGTCATTCTCCCGGACATGCATCTAACATTGCTGCTCTCTGTAAATAAAACCAGGCTTCCCAAAGAGATGCTCGGACACAGAAATTTCAAGCTGCAAAACACATTGTCAGCGCACTCCATTTCTCAATGGAGGTAAAACCTTACTAAAGGATCTGAAATAAAAATGGAAAGTGCTGGAGAAACTCAGCAGGTCTCGCAGCATCTAGGGAGGTAGAAACAGGGTTAACATTCCAACAGGACTCAGCTTCAGAACTCTGTTTTTCTCTCCACAAATGCTGATCCAGAGTTTCTCCAGCTCTTTGTTTTAATTTCAGATTTTCAGCATCCGCAGTATTTTGCTTTTACTAAACAATCTTGTTCTGTAGCAAAGTCATTTGAATGTGGATTCACTCCACAATGTTATACAGGAACTGGCAGGACAGCTTACTGCTTTTGGTGGTCAGGATTCACAGGGACTTAACAAATTGCTGCTCCATGTCTTAGTGAGTCACAATTCACAGCTTTCTGGCTCTAGGGAAGAGGCTTACCCCATTGGGGTCATCAAAATAGCAAATGGGGTCAAGCTTCCTCTCGTCCAAGACTGCGGGCAACACTGGCACTAAGCCCACGTCACTTCTGACCTTGCCCTTGCTCCACACCCTGCTCTTGCTCCACTCTTGGTGCCTCTCCCTCTCCAGACCACAAGCTCCTTACTGTAGCTGCTCAAGTCTCAGAGCCTAGTCCAAGCCATCACCCAGCAGTAATAATTCCACTTCTGAGCTGCAAACTGTCTGACCCCAACCCCATCATTCTGGTGCTGCAAAAGGATGAAGACTCCAACATCAGCTACTAAAAGATCCTCAACAGCTTACATAGCTTGCTCCCCAAGGACCATAGTGAGAACATAAAACAATAATATATTTATAAGGTACTGTAAAAACACAGATTTTCAAATTTATATTCTGTTCTATAACATTCAAACTTTAAATACTTAAATCTATAATGTTCAAACTTTAAAAATTAATTTATTCAGGAAAATTAGATATCTTTATGCTTACACGTTGTTGCAAGTGAATCATACATGATGTAACAAATAATGAGAACTGGACAGTAACAACTCCACATGTATGCAAGAACACTTACCTCTCGATACAGAACTGCTTCCAAGCTAGATTTGGAACTATAGGAAGAAGAGAAAGCTAATTAGTGATTAATAAAAGGCAGCTTGACACTGGTACAGATTGGTTATATTTGGATCTTGGGTTGCCACAAAGCACTTTAGAGCCAATTATGTATTTTTGACATGAAATTTCTGTTGCAAGGTAGGGTAGACAGCAGCGAAGAGTGACATCAAGATCCCCAAAAACAACAAAAAATAATGACCATATAATATGTTCCAGTAACACTACTTGATGGATTCATACTAAAAAAGCTAACAGGGAGAAATCCTCTGCTTTTTGAAACAGGGCTACAGTATCAACTGTGTCAGATGGTGCCTCAGTTTAACATCTTGTCTAAAGGATGGAACCTCCAACTGCACAGCATTTAATCTATAGGGGAGAGTGAAGCCTGGATGATCTGTTCAAGACTAGAGTGGGGTTTGTACCCATGGTCTCTGACTCAATGACAGAATCACTCCTACTGAGCCACATCTGGATAAAATCCTTATGGTTTGGAATATAATGTGATGCCAAATGATAAATGTGTTTATATTAAAAAGCAAGCACTGGGAATGGGAGTTACACATACAGGCCCTAATCCTTGGTCCATTCCCACTTATCTTATCCATTCATCTATGTTGGGCAATGTGCCCTGTCCATTTGCCAGTGCCATATTAGTCCCTGCTAAAGTAATATGGCTAATTCTGGGACTTCAATTACTAAATATCAGTTGTGATAGTGATACTGTAAAATTTAAGGAGAGTAGGAATTAATTAAATGGTTTCATGAGAATTTCCTTGCACAATATGTTTTCAGTCCTACTATAAAGAATGAATTTGCTACATCTCATGCTGGCGAATGAGGTGGACCAAGTGTCGGTTAGAGAAGCAATTGAGTAAGAATGATCATTTAGATCAGTAATGCTGAAGTGCAAGGAATAGTTCCAAGTAAAACATTTAAATTGGATGAGAACTAATTTCAATAGGACGGGAAGGATCTAACCTGGAGAAAATAGAGGTCTACATGTTCCTGTGAGCATGAAGGGTGAGGTTGGCAGGAGTAGGGAACCCTGGATGACAAGAGACATTGAGGCTTTAACCAGAAAAAGAGGCCGCATGACTAAGGTACAGGCAGATGGGATCAAGGGAATCTCTGGAGGTATATAGGGGATACAGGAGTTTACTAAAGTAGGAAATCAGGACAGCAAAAAGGCGGGCACGAGATAGCTTTGGCTGAGAGGATTATGGTGAATCCAAAGAGATTCTTTAACTATTTTAAAGGAAAAAGAATAACTAGAGAGAGAACGAGATGCCTCGAGGACCAAAGTGGACATATATGTGTGGAACTGCAGGAGATGGGTGAGGGCCTCAATGAATATTTCTCCTCTGTGTTTACTGTGGAGAAAGGCATGAAGACTTGGGAACTTGAGGAAGTTAGTGGCGATATCTTGAGGACAATCTCTATCACAATACAGGTGTTGGAAGTATTGGAATCTATGAAGGTGGATAAATCTCCTGATCCTAATCAGATATATCCAAGAACCCTGCCAGAGACTACAGAAGAAAATGCGGGGGCCCTGGCTGAGGTATTTGCATCATCACTAGCCATGGGTGAGGTCCTGGAAGACTGGAGGGTGGCGAACGTGGTGCCCTTATTCAAGAAGGGCTGCAAAGAAAAACCTGGGAATTATAGACCAGCAAGCCGAAAATCTGTGGAATGCAAGTTATTTGAGAAGATTGTCAGGGATAAGATATGCATGCATTTAGAAAGACAGGGTTTGATTAGGTGTAGTCAGCATGACTTCTTGCATGGGAAGTCATACCCCACAAACTTTTTAGAGGTCTCTGACGAAGTGACCAAGAAGATTGATGAGGACAGCGCGGTAGATAGTCTATATGGATTTCAGTAAGGCACCACATGGTAGGCTGTTCTGGAAGGTTAGATCGCATGGAATCCAGGGACAGCTGGCAAATTGGATACACAACTGGCTTGATGGTAGGAAGCAGAGAGTAACAGTGGAAGGATACTTGTTGGACTGGAGGCCTGTGAGTAGTGGTGTGCCTCAGGAGTCGGTGCTGGGCCTATTGCTGTTTGTTATCTATATCAATGATTTGGATGAGAATGTACAAGGTATGTCTAGTAAGTTTGCGGAGGACAACTTACAAGCGGTATTGTGGACAATGAGGAAGGTTATCAGAAATTGCAGCAAGATCTTGATCAGCTGGGGAAATGGGCCGAGAAATGGCTAAAGGAGTTTATTATAGTAAGTGTGAGGTGCTGCATTGTGGCAAGTCAAATCAAGGTAGGAGTTTCATGGTGAATGGTAGGGCCTTAAGGAGTGTAGTGAAACAGAGGGACCTTGCAGTTCAGGTGCATGGTTCTCTAAAAGTGGAGTCACAGGTAGACAGGACAGTGAAGAAGGCTTTTGGTACATTGGCCTTCATCAGTCAGAGCACTGAGCATAGAAGTTGGGAAGTTATGCTGCAGTTGCACAGGACATTGGTGAGGATGCACTAGGAGTTTTGTGTTCAGGTTTGGTCACCTTGCTATAGGAAGGATGTTATTAAATTGGAAAGAGTACAGAAGAAATTTACAAGGATGTTGCCAGGACCCAAGGGACTGAATTATAGGGAGAGGTTCGACAAGCTAGGACTTTTTTCTTTAGAACCTAAGAGACTGAGGGGGGATCTAACGAAAGTGTATAATATCATGTGAGGCACAGATAGGGTGAATGGACTTCGTCTTTTTCCCAGAATTGGGGAATCGAGGACTAGAGGGCATCAGTTTAAGCTAAGAGGGGAAAGAACACATAGGAACCTGCGGGGCAATGTTTTTACACAGAGGGTGGTACGCATATGGAATGAGCTGTCAGCAGAAGTGGTTGAGGCAGGTACATTAACAACAATTAAAAAGCATTCAGACAAATACATGGATAGAAAAGGTTTAGAAGGATATGGGCAAGTGCAGGGAAGTGGGGTTAGTGTACATGGACTTTTTGGTCGACATGGACCTGTTTAGGCCGAAGGGCCTGTCTCCGTGCTGTAGGACTCTATGACTAACCAACGACTAACTGAAAAAGCTTTAATGGAACAAGAAATGATCTTTAAAGGAGGAGACAACTTGATACAGACTAGATACAGTCCAAAAAGGGTGAAACCAGTGCGACCAAAGCCAGGCACGTATGGATGACAATGGAGCTAGAGATTATGATGAAACAAGAAAAACAGGATGTTTGGTGCATGAATTCTTCAAGTGAGAATCAGAATCAGGTCAAATATATAAGTTTAAGATGGAAACTGAAGGACAATAAAGTTTGAGAGACAGAATACAAGAATAGAGTGGCAATCAATGTAAAAGGGAATGCACAAATCTTGTCAGTAGCATGCAATTGGAAAAAGGAAGTAAGAGTTGGAGGGAAATCTATTAGGTACAAATATGAATGATATTTTATCAGAGGCATATGACAAGGCCATCATATTTAGTAAAAACCAACATAAAGTATTCATTAAATTGTAGGATACCGATAAAATATGTGTAAAATTGATGGACAGTCTTAACATTGACAGGCAAGAGCCACTGGGAAAGCTGACTATTGTTTAGAGTAAACAAAATTTCATGGTCTAGATCCCAGATTCCTGTAGTAAATGGGAGAAGAGACCAGGGAAGGGCTTACCATAATCATCCAATCTTTCCATAATACAGGGGAGGTGACAGAGGATGGAGAATGTCATATGTAATATTCTTAATTCAAGAAAGGATGCAAGGACAGACCTAGTAACTACAGACCAGTGAGTTTAAGAAAATGGTTGACAAAATATCTATTACTGCGGGTCTGGATTTACGTGTACTCCAGACGGGGTATAGAATGCAGATTTCTTTCCCTAAAGGACATTAATGAACCAGATTATTTTAATGACAATCAACAATGATTACATGGTCACCATAAGACTAGCTTTTAATTCCAGATTTTATTGAATTCACATTTTACCATCTGCCACAAAGGAATTCAAGTCCATGTCTCCAGAACTTTAGCCTGGGCTTCTGAGCAGAGATGTCAGTTACTAGTACCACTACACCATTGCCTCTACTCAACAAAAAGGACTCGGACATTGAAATACACAGCAACATGTTGTATGACAAAAATCAATTGGAAGAGGACATGAATAGGCTTACAGACTGGGTGGGTGGAACCTAATGCTTTGCCCAGTGAGGTGATGAGATTTGCCAGAAGGGATAGGAGTGACAACTTGACTAAATAGCAGACTGTTAAGAAGAGTGCATAGATAGAGAGACCTCCTGGGTTGTATGTGCATAGAGCTTTGGAAGTGACAGAGCATATTGACAGGGTCATTGGCAAAGCATGTGCGCTTCAGAAATAGAAGCACCAAGTATAAAAGTAGGCAAGTTAAGTTGGCCTGCATAAAGGTCTGGTTAAACCACAGTTAGAGAACTGTATCTCAGTCTGGTCACCACACTTTAGGAAGGATGTGGAATATTTGACAGTGTGCAGGAGATTTATTAGCAAGGTGCCAGAGATGGAAAATTTTTGCTACAAGATCAGATTGAAGGAGCTAAGGTTGTTCCACTTAGAGCAAAGGAAGGAGTAATCAGATGGTGTTCGATAAGACAGTCAATGAAATTGTGTTCCCACAAGCTACTCACAGGAGGAACAAGTTGACATGGATTTAAGAGTCTAGGCAAGAGAAGAAGCAGGTATTGAGAGTAGAACCATTTTACAGAGCAAATGGCAATGATCTGGAACGGACTCATGATGGTGGAAATAGAGGAAAACAACTATGTCGAAAGGAAATTGGATGGGAAATTGGTGAGGGTAAGGAGAAAAGGAACTGACTTGACTGCCGTACAGAAAGCTGACACAGGCTCAAAGGCACAAATTGTCTCTTCTGTACTGTATATGATTCTAGATCCTCTAGGCCAGATCTTCTGGTCAGCATGGCAGTGAGTGCACCTGCAGGTCTATGAGGAACAAGCAGGGGCATGATATTAATTGAACAACTTATCGGAAGAGTTCTACCATTCTATTAACAGGAAATTGGATGAATAGAAAAAACATTTTGTGCAGACAGGAATAACAAGAAATGAGATGGCTAACCAACAACCAGCCTTCTCTATAAGCACTCTGCATCCCACTGCACCTAGTTCAGGTTTGCCTGTTCTGTTAAGGTTTTACACTGAAAGCCAGCTTACTTTGACTGCACAAGTCCTCGGTCCAGTATCCTCTGCTTGATTTCTTTAATGTGCAGCGGCCTCCCAGCCTCTTCCAGAACAATCTGTAACAAAACACGGGAGCTGTTTTCAGCAGCTGAGTCACATGATTCCTAATTCAGATGGCAGTACTGAAAAGGACATGTGAAGTTTAGAGTTGAAGTTTACAATACAATCTGAGAAAGATTTTTGGGAAATGCTGTATTACTGGTAGGCTGCCAATGCTTGCAATGGAACATTCCTGTTTCAGACACACTGAATCAGCAGGAAACTCGGAGTCTGATCCCCTGCATTGACGTTGCTGGAAAACACCCTTTATTTTGCCCCAATCTCCAATCCCACGTGGTTAGTGTTACAGTTAATAGAATGTTGTTTTGAAGTCAAGGAAAGCTGTTACCACTGCCTCTGACATTCAATTTTTTGTGCTGATGTCATGATCAAGGTTCTGATGAGATCTGGAGCAATGTGATTCTAATGGAACACTCTCCTAGCATCTGTGATCAGACTAATGCTTAGTCAGTGTTGCTGGACAGCACCATTAATTGCTCTTCCTATTTCCTGAAGAGAAAGAGGAACCTGTAAGAACAATAATTGGTGGTATAGGCTTGTGTTGTTCTAGATAGCTATGAGATACATGGAAAATCCTCAATTGCAAAGTCTGAACTTAAACAGCTTGGCTAAAGAAGAAGCTAGTTCCAGGCATTGATCTTCTGTACTAGCAACTATGGAGTGGTAAGGTTGCTGGACTAGCAATCCAGAGATCCAATCATCATGCTCTGGAGATGAGTTCAAATTCTAGCACAACATCTGGTGAACTATAAGTTCAACTAATTAATAATTTTGGAAATAAAAGCTAATGTCAGTAATGATCACTGGATTTTCAAAAAAATCATCTGGTTCACTGTTGTCATTTAGGGAAGGAAATTTGCCATCCTTACAGAGGCTCTCATGCATATCCTGCAACAGGACTCTAATACACTTTCTGCAGTGACATATTCAGTTTTTAATTCTTCGGTTTTTTTGTACAAGCCTAATGTACAGACTGAAACAGTAGCCATTCTGTGCCGGAAATATGTACAAGTTTGAAAAGACGCAGAGGGCTGGGCAGGAAATTGATGCTGGAAAGGAGTACGGGACTATGGATCATAATTGTGCAAGTGAAAATGAGGCACATGACCACACTGGAGAAATACAAGCAGCGGCACAGTGGTTAGCACTGCTGCCTCACAACGCCAGGGGCTCGGGTTCAATTCCAGCCTCGGGTCACTGTGTGGAGTTTGCACATTCTCCATGTGTCTGCATGGGTTTTCTCTGGGTGCTCTGGTTTCCTCCCATAGTCCAAAGATGTGCAGGTTTGGTGAACTGGTCATGCTAAATTGCCCATAGTGTCCAGGGATGTGTGCAGGCTAGGTGGATCAGCCAAGGGGAATACAGGGTTACAGGGATAGTGTAGGTCTAGGTGGGATGCTCTTTGGAGGGTCGGTTTGGACTCGATGGACCAAAAAGCCTGCTTCCATATTGTAGGGATTTTACGATTCAAAAGGATGATGTGTAGGTATTCAGATCAGCAAAGGAATGATTCTGAGAGTACTCATGAGGAATGAATGTGGGGTCTGATGTGTAGATATTCCAATCAACAGAGATGACTCTAGTAGTGCACAGGGTGCAAAATAACTGGTGCATGGTTACTCAGTGGAATGAGTCTGAAAGTATCTGGGGTGGGGGGCTGAGTGTTGCAGCTGGTATGTGAATACTCTGATCAATGAGTCAACGAGCACACGGGAGTGCTGAACATGGGAGCCTCTAACAAATCACGCCTTGGGTCAATGTGACCCATAACAACCATTGATGGTTCCCAAAACAGACTCATAACTTTACTGATGATAAGTGGGAGGCTGAAAGGGAGATAAATGACCTTTGTGAATCGGACAATTTTGGCAATCTTCCCCAATACGAGGTAAATATCAGTGTCACATCCGTGATTCAATCATTCTCAACATAAAAGGTAATTTATACCACAGGCTATAACGCTGAGTGAATAACAGTGCATACCTGTGCAGCATCCAACCACGTCATGTTTGGTTTGTCATTTACATCGGCTGTTGGTTCACTAGTGGGGAGAAATAGAAAATATAATACTTTTCATTATATTGTCTTTCACTAAAATGAGCCATGTACTGAAAGTGATGATAACCGATCACCAAGTCATCAAGTATAAAAATGAATGGCAAGGAGTGAACAACAGACTATAGTTCAGTGCTTCCCAAACTGTTTTCCAATCTGACTCCATACTAATAGTTGAAAATTAATGTGACCGGAGAAGCCAACAAGAACAACAGCAATAAAACAACATAGTCACATTCAGTACATAATTCCAAAATATGTGCAGCCACCACAGGCAGCCATTCAAGATGGTTTCCGAGATCCATCTGCAAATGCTCAGTTTCATGCAAAAGTGTGGACAACCACCATGATGTTGATGAGAACCTCAGTTCAACCAGTGCGTGCCAGTGCGCCACTGTGTATTGACATCAATGCAACATGGCATCAGCAATTTTAAAATTCCCAACATCATTTGGGAGTTCCTAAACCAGCACAAAAACACAACCCAAAGTCTCAGGCCTCCATTCCATCACTTGTAATGTCTGTTTTCAGATGTTGGCGAGCAGTTTACTCATTCCAGTCCTCCCAATAGCTCTGTGAATATACGGGCAGCTCCTTCTTTGTGACAGAATCTGCAGCTCAGTCACTTAGCTTAGTGCTTCAATGGTCTGTTTCTGTGTAGGGTGCATATTGCTCCACCTAGCGGCAATGTTGTTCACAAATACAACCATAAAATTTTTAAATGCTAACATAAAGGTAATGTTTTCAAAATCTGTTGTAAAATTAT
The DNA here is from genome assembly GCF_021869965.1 of Rhincodon typus. Lineage (NCBI taxonomy): Eukaryota > Metazoa > Chordata > Chondrichthyes > Orectolobiformes > Rhincodontidae > Rhincodon > Rhincodon typus. The sequence goes on along the minus strand of NC_063365.1, from coordinate 1,029,190 downwards.
TCTTATTTTATTAAGTCGTGTGTGAAGTCTACTCAGTGAAGGTCCACACATCCCACCCTTTCCTACCACACACAAATGGTGGAACTGACAAATAAGGGGAAGATGAAACTTAATGCAGAGATGTTTGAAGTGTTCATGAAGAACAAGGAGAGAAAATATCAAATGAAAGATGCAAAATTAAGGGAGGTGAAACTGCAAAATGAATAAATGACTTCAAATCATTAAAGGCACAGGACAGGCTGAGAAATCAGTTAATAAACTTAATATGGGATCCTGGATTTTATAAGCAAGGGTATTGAATACCTAAAATAGCAATCACAGGATTCGAAGAGAACTTTCATATCCCCAAAGGGCAAGCAAGAATTTCATAAAGCTAGTGTCTTTGCATGGTCATGCTAAAAGGTAGAGGGAGATTAAGGGGGTACTAGACTAGGGGGTCACTCTTACACAGCGTGTTAGCACAAATGAGAGACTGAATGGCCTCTTTCTATACTGTAACCATTCTACGATTCTATTGTGCATTCAATAGTAGCTAACCTAGTCAACTAACTATGAATCAACTAAGGACTAAACATATGGTCTTCTCTGCCTGAAATGATTCAATGTCCAAAAAGGAAATGTGACAGGTTTTAATGCAAGCTGAAGGGAAAAAAGACCACATGTAATGCATGTTAGGTCAGTTGTGCAAACAGCAACCAAGCCAAATGCAGTAAGCTGAGACAGGAATGTAGAGGTAAATAGGTCAGACAGAGGAAGAATGAGAATACAACAGTAATCAATATACTATATTTATATAATATATACATAAGGAAATAGTCTGTAAATGGGAAGCGATTTGTAACAGACCAAGATGGGCGAGCCCCTAAATGAATATTCCATGTCAGTATTTACTGTGGAGAAAGACATGGAACTTGGGAAAATAAATATCTTGAAAACAGTCTACATTGCAGAAGAGGAGATGCTGGAGGTTTTGATACACATTAAGACAGATAAATCTCCATGACCTGATCAAGTGTATCCCAAGACATTGGAGGAAGCTAGGGAAGGAATTTCAGTGTCCCAAGCAGAGATATTTGTATCATTGATAGCCACAGGTGAGGTACCAGAAGACTGGAGAGTGGCTAACGCGGTTCCATTATTTAAGAAAGGCTGCAAGGAAAAGCCATGGAACTACAGACCAGTGAGTCTGACATCAGTGGAGGGTAAGTTGTTGGAGGGGATTCTGAGAGACAGGATGTCCATGTATTTGGAAAGGCAAGGACTGATTACGATAGTCAGAACACAAGAACACAAGAACTAGGAGCAGGAGTAGGCCGTCTGGCCCTTCGAGCCTGCTCCGCCATTCAATAAGATCATGGCTGATCCTTTCGTGGACTCAGATCCACTTACCCGCGTTCTCACCGTATCCCTTAATTCCTTTATTGTTCAAAAAAAATCTACCTTTTTTTTAAAAAGCATTTGCTAAAGTAGCGTCAACTACTTCACTGGGCAAGGAATTCCATAGATTAACAACCCTCTGGGTGAAGAAATTCCTTCTCAGTTCAGTCCTAAATCTGCTCCGTCTAATCTTGAGGCTATGCCCTCTTGTCCTAGCTTCACCCGCTAGTGGAAACATCGTCTCTACTTCTATCTTATCTATTCCTTTCATAATTTTATGTTTCTATAAGATCCCCCCTCAATCTTCTGAATTCCAATGAATATAATCCCAATCTACTCAGTCTCTACTCAGCATAGAGTTGTGCATGGGAAATCATGTCTCACAAACTTGATTGAGTTTTTTGAAGAGGTGTCCAAGAAAATAGATGAAGGCATTTCAGTACATGTTGTCTATGTGGACTTTAGCGAGTCCTCAGCATGATTCTGCATGGTAAGCTGGTTAGTAAGGTTCGATCAAGTGGGATCAAGGCATAGCTACCCAATTGGATACAAAATTGGCTTTACAGTAGGAGACAGAGGGTGGTGGTAGAGGGTTGTCGTTCAGACTAGAAGCCTGTGGCAAGCAGCTTGCCACAAGGAGTGGTTCTGGGTCCACTATTGTTCATCATTTATATAAACAATTTGGATGAGAATATAGGAGGCATGATTAGAAAGTTCGTGGATGACACCAAAATTGGTGTGATGGACAGTGAAGAAGATATTCTAAGAGTACAACAGGATATTAACTGGGCCAGTGGGCCGAGCAATAGCAGATGGAGTTTAGTTTAGATAAACGCGGGGTGTTGAACTTTAGTAAGATAAACCAGGATAGGACGTACACAGTTAATGATAGGGCCTGGGGAATGCTGTGGAACAGACAGATAAAGGGTACCTAGTTTCTTGAAAGCGGCATCACAGGTAGACAGGGTGGTGAAGAAGGAGTCTAGCACGCTTGCCTTCTTTGGTCAGAGCAATGAGTACTGGAGTTGAGACGTCATGTTATAAGACATTGGTAAGGCCACATTTGGAGTACTGTGTACAATTCTGGTCACCCTGCTATAGGATGGATGTTGTTACACTGGAAAGGATGAAAAAAGATTGACAAAGATGTTACCGAGACTGGAGGGTTTGAGTTATAAGGAGATGCTGGATAGGCTGGGACTCTTTTTCCCTAGCACATAGGAGACGGAGGAGTGACCTTATAGAGGTTTATAAAATCATGACAGGCATAGATAAGATTAATTGCCAAGGTCTTTTCCCCAGAGTATGGGGGTCGAAAACTAGAGGGCATAGGTTTAAGGCGAGAGGGGAAAGATTTAAAAGGGGCAACTTTTTCCACTCAGAGGGTGGTGTGTATGGAACGAGCTGCCAGAGGAAGTGGTGAAGGCCAGCACAATTACAACATCTGAAAGATTAGTAGACAGGTACATGGATAGGAAAGGTTTTGAGGGTTATGGTCCAAATGCAAGCAAATGGGACTAGTTCACTTTAGGAAACTTGGTCGGCATGGACAAGTTGGGCTGAAGGGTCTGCTTCTGTGCTGTATGAATCTATGAGCAAAAGATAGTGGATCTGCTGGAAATTACACTAAATCTTGGTAAACAAGAAATCGACAATTTTGGGCTCCCAAACTCTCTAGAAAACAATTTTTTTGTCCTCAATATTTGCCTTCAGGTTTCAAATCCCGTTTTCATCTTTTATTCCTCAATTCTGTAGGGTAGTTGACGTCTACAAGATCCTGTGACCTAAGGAGGACTTGGGAACATTGTAAATGAACGAATTTGCAGGATATCCCAAAGTGCTTTACAGAGAATCGGAAACTTGAGACTTGTGACACTGTTGTAATGTAGATGCACTTGGCACTCAAGTTGCATACAACAATCTCCCACAAACTTTAACGTGAAAAACCAGCGGATATTCTAGGTTACCAACGCAGATTCAAGGGTAAATATTGATCAAGACCAAAAATAAAAGCAAAGTACAAAGGGTGATTGAGAAGCACAAGAAATTCCACCACAATAATATCCTCAACTGAATCGTTCAAGCTAGTTAGCATTTTATAACCCAAGTATAGTCAGATATCCTCAAGTATTGACTGAAACATGACAGCACTGAACTCACAGCAAAATTTACCTTTCCAGTGCTTCACTGGTTCCTGACAAAATCGTCACATTATCCAGTGCCGGGAAAAGAGAATAAGTCCCCTGTCCATCATGGTCCATTTCAGCTTCAAAGTTGGACAGAGAATTCAAGGTGTCAATAGGAGATAGTGATGTCTCTGGAGAGTGATTGCTTGTGGACTAATCAGGGTAAAAACACACATAGCAACAATTAATTTAAACATGATTCACATCCCAAGGCTTCACTAAAACCTTATGTTCTGGTCAATGTCTGACCTTATGACAGTGCCACTAATCATAACGAGAAATACATCCTATCAATAACCAGCAAAAGATTCAGCCTGCTTACAATCCCAAATTGCTTTTTTAAGGCTTTCTATTAAAATTATTGAGAGGCAAGAGTTCAACTTTAGGATTTCAGGGTAGTGTAATGACAACCATGCAAGATTTCCATCCTTGTTTTACATGGTGCTTGATCGAGCCTACAGGCCACAAACAAATCAATCAGTCCAAATGGTCTACGTTGACGTTCATGTGCCAAATGAGACTCCTCCCACTATATTTCACCCCAACTTTATCAATATATCCTTCTATTCCTGATTCTGTCATGTGCTATTCCCTTGCCTTCTTCAGTGCTATGCCCTAAAGTTTGTTGGCAACTATGGGCTCTGGTACATCTTTAGGTTTGGCCAGGTACTGCTGTGGTTTACTGCTGCCTTCTGCACTATAGTTTTCAGGACTCTCTCCTCTTTTAGGACTTGCCAGTAGGCTCATTGGAAAGATTTACAAATTGATAATCGACCTGTTTGACCATTTTATAAACATAGCTTCCATGGCCATCAAGTCCTGGAGTGGGACTTAAACCAAGAACTTCTGGTTGAGAAGCTGGGGCACTACACACGATACCTGATTCTGCTTCACCAATATGAAAAGGTAACGTGAAAGTTAAACCTATTAAAGATTGAAATTGAGATTGGAGCTCATGGCATTTCAAGAGATCTAGATAGAAGCCAAATATGAAGCTCAGTGTCAAGTGGTGATTTTGTTTGGCAGAATCTGGAATGTTGCGCACTGATACTGGTAGAAAATTCAGTATGGGAAAGGATGTCATCCAGCAAAATGATCATATTGAAAGATTTAGAACACCCTCTACTGGTGCACTTATGCAGCCACTCACCAACTACACAACACTGAGTGAGGGATGTTTAACATGGAACATTCTCAGATATTCAGCAATCGTGTAGAACAAGCTGATGGAAAATTTCAAATCAGGCTCAACAAGATAAAAACAGAAGTTGCTGGAAAAGCTCAGCAGGTCTGGTAGCATCTGTGAAGAAAAATCAGAGTTAACGTTTTGGGTCCAGTGACCCTTCCTCAGGCCTGAGATAATATAACTGAGATAATAACTTCAGTCCAATATACCCTAATTGTGTGCCAGTTATCTTAATGGTTAAGCTGAAGGAAACCCTGAATGGTCAGACAGGACATCATTGTTCCTGTAACAGCACTAACTCCTTGGGTCAGTTCAAAATGGTAGTTGTAACAAAGAAGAACAAGTCAATTATACACCTCCAGAGATCCTAAAGACTAAAACAAAACTGTGAAGTGGAGCATTCTGCTCTGCTGACTATTGCAACTACATATCTACGCAGTGTTAACATTTTCACGATCCTCCATGTCTACAATGGGATATTGGCAAGTTCATCTCAGAGAACCATTTCATATCTACTGACATTCCACATTTCTTGGGAAAGGCCTTGTCAGAAATATGCCTCATTTGTGATCAGCTCAACAACAGAAGTTTTCCAGTGGAAAATGTATGGCCTGTGGAAGGACTGTAGGGGTTAGAGGTCATTGCAGATGGGTTTACAACAGTTGTGTTTAGAGAGACATCTGAAGGTGCAACTTAAGTCTATAACACCTAGAAACTCTTCATTATTGATGCAACAAACACTGTGATGCAACACATGGATTGAGGTAAGAGGTAAGAACACTGGAACAAGAGACAGCCATTTAGCACCTACCGCCTGTTCCAGCATCCAATGAGATCATTACTGATCTATGACTTAACTCTAGAGGCTCTCTTTTGTTCTTTATTATATAACACTTGCAGGAAACCAAAACCCTAACAATCTCGGATTTAAATTTAGCAATTCATCTTCCATCAATCACCATTTGTGGAAGACAGTTCCAATGTTTATCCCAATTTCTGAAGCCAATCTCCAAAGCAAGGCATCTCAATCTAGACTTGAAGCAGCGCAGGTGCAGAATGAGCTAGTCACCTATGCATTAATAGCATAGCGTTAACAGGAATGCAATACACACAGACCGAGTATCTAGTGATTGTGATTCACACAACGTACTTGAAGCCCAAGGTGACAGCTGGGATGTTGTACATACTGAAATGGATCTTCATCAAACTAAGCGAATGAGTGTGATTGAGAGTTGAATGAGACTGCCAGAGAGACTTGTGAGTGTGAAGGAGGGTGGGTGTGTGGGTGAGGGAGCGAGTGAGTGAGTGTTCAGAGTCTGTGACACCCAGCCAGGACTTTAACAACAGTTTGCAAAGATTTGGTCCAGTCCTCCAAGTCAGGAACCACTATTACAGTTTGGAATTGTGGCTTGAGCTTAGGCAAGGGTTGGTGCTGACCTTCGAGATGTATGTAACCATGGCCTGCAGATCATGTTTGCTTCCAACAGTCATTTCACAGCAGCTACTGCATACAGCATTCTGAGAAAACTGAAGAAAATATGTGGACTACTGGACATCTGAGTAACAGTCAACAGTTCACAATTAGCGTCTGCACAATTTGAAGAAGTTGTACTTGTCCTGGCAGCCAAGACACTAGGAATTAAATATCACCTCACAAGCCACAGTTCATCACGCCAATCTGATAATGCAGTCAAATCATCAAACAATTCCTCCCAAAATACAAGGAGCTTTGTTAATCAGTTGCTAGCTTGATCAGTTTGATGCAACACATTGGGCGAGGTTGGACACACAAGCCCTGCATAGAGATACAACATGCAAGGCTGGTAAGACATAACATTTGTAGCAAGTTTTGGCTCTCGAGTTACTCCAGCTCAGAGTTGATGAGCTGGAGTCTGAGGTTTGAATACTGCAACACACCAGGGAGGGAAAGAGTTACCTGGGTGCTGTGTTTCTGGAGGCAGTCATACCTTGTAGGTTAAGTATTTCAAATTTTGCTGGTGGTCAGGGGTGGGAGGGTGTCACTACAAGTGAGGCAGTAGCAGTGTCATGAATTTAGCATTGGAGGAGCCTCAGCTCTTAACTATGTCCTGAGAGCTCAGGAGAGGTTATTAAAATTTCCAGAATAAGTAACAGGACAGAGAGTGTAGAAAGGGTCAGGAATCTAATTTCAGACACATCATATATGGGGACAACTATGAGAGGAGGGGAGTGGTGGGGTGCGTCTATGCAGGTCTGAGGGTTTTGTGCTTAAATGCATGCAGTGTACAAAACAAGGTAAATGTGCTTGTAGCGCAGACAGAAATTGGCAGCTACAATGTTATGGGCATCAGGGCTAGGGACTAAATAACCAAGGATACATGTCCTATCAAAAGGACAGGCAAATATGCGGGGGTGAAGCAGGGAAACCTTCTTAGTAAGAAATGACTAACTAAACTGCAAGAAACAATATCAGGTTGGTGTTGTGATTGGAATAATATCAGCCAGGTATCATAGAATGCATTCCCGGATTGGGGCCGGTAATCTGGAGGTGTGTGTGTGCGTGCGTGCGTGCGCGTATGTGTGTACGCGTTGGGGAGGTGCTGGGAAGGGCATTCAAATGGCATCAGGAACGCTGCACAAAAGGCTCTCCTAAGCAGAACAGGCAGGTTACTTCAGGGGACGAAGTTTGGTGTCGAAACCACTGGAATGACTCTCCATGGACAAAAGGCATGATCAACACATGGTGAGGTCCCATGACATAAAAAATTCAGGTGGGGGGGGCGATCCTGAACAAGAACATGGACCACACGAAAGCTTCAAACTTGCAAACAGAGAAGGAGCAAAACACACTCTGCCCCTCAGAACATATGCCAAGGCTGTTGGAACCCATGGGTTCTCTCCCTCCATCGAGGGTCCAAGAAACCTCCTAAGATGAGATGGACATGGCAGATGTCATATCCTCAATGCCATCGCCTCCTGAAGAAGGTATGTTTCCGCCGAGATGCTCTGAGGGCAAGAGGTGGGCTACAGTCCAGCACACAGCACCCATATCCGAGGCACAGTCAGAGGAACTGGGTCAGGTGCAAAATCACTCCATGTGAAGCTACAGGAAAAAGAATGGGCCTATCCCAGGACTTAGAGGGGGAGGGTTGTAGTAATTGGAACGAGGTCAGTCAGGTGGATCTCACAGAATGTGAGTTCCTTTATTGGGGTTGTAAACCTGGTCCAATCAGGGAGTCCTGGCTGACAGATATAAACAAGGAAGTCAAGGGTTTTGCTCACTCTAGGAGCTGGCTTGGTGCAAGCAGGCTCAGTGTCATGTACTATGCACGTATAAATAAAGGGTGACTTGGTGATGGGATACCAGCCTTTGTGGAGTTATTTCAGTTAGAAGGCATGGAATTTGTGTGGGTAGAGTTGAGGAACCACAAAGGACAAACAGACCTGCTGGGAATTATGTACAGACGCCCTAGCAGTAGTGAGGATGTGAGATAGAAAATAAATCAGGAGATAGAAAAGCACCAGCAAAGAAAGGCAGCATTACAATAATCATGTGGAACTTCAACATGCAGTTCGACTCGGGAAATCAGGCTGGCAGTAGATCCCAACAAAAGAAATTTGTGGAATGTGTACGACCTGGTCTTTTTGGAGCATCTTGTGGTAGGGCCCCCTGAGAACTGGCAATTCTGTATTTAGTGATGTGTAGTGAGGCAGACTTGATTAGGGAGCTGTAGGTGAAGGTACCCACTAGGAGGCAGTGACCACAATTTGATAGAATTCCCCCTGCAGTTTGAGAGGGAGAAGGTGGAATCAGATTTAACGGTATTATAACTGAGTACAGATAACTACAAAAACATCACGGAAGAATTGGCCAGAGTTAATTGGAAGGGGAGCCTAGCAGGGAAGACAGTGGAGCAGCAATGGCAGAAATTTCTGGGGGTAGTTTCAGAGGCATAGCAGAAATTTATCCCAAGGAAGAAGAAACATACTCCAGGGAAGATGAGGCAACCTTGGCTGATAAGGGAAATCAGGGACAGCATAAAACCAACAGAAAAAGCTTCCAATGTGTGAAATAAAAACAGAAAAAACTGCAGATGCTATAAATCAGGAAAAATAAAACAGAAGTTGCTGGAAAAGCTCAGCAGGTCTAGCAGCATCAGTGAAGAAAAATCAGAATTAACGTTTAGGGTCCAGTGACCCTTTCTCAGAACTGATGGTAGCTATGCAGAAGATAGGGTGGAGGAGGAGGTAAGGAGTAAATGATAGATGATGATACAGCCCAAAGAGAGAGAAGAGCAGTTGGGTAGACAAAGGAGTCGATAACAATCTGCCTAGGAGAGTGAACAGCTGTTAGTGGGGACCGTCAGTGGCTAACAATAGGTAGTGTGTAATGGCAGACTATGTGATAACAAGGTCTGGTGTGTGGGGTAGGGGGCTAGGACATGGGAGAGTTTAGGCCCTAAAATTAGTGAATTCGATATTGAGTCCAGAGGGCTGCAGGGTCCCCAAGCAGAAACTGAGGTGTTGATTTTCCAGCTTGCGTTGAGCTTCGCTGAAACACTACAGCAAGCCTGAGACAGATGTTGGGCAGGGAACAGGGTGGTATGTTAAAGTGGAAGGCAACTGGAAGCTCAGGGTCCTTTTCGCATGCAGAATATAGATGGTCTGCGAAGCAGTCACCCAGTCTACACTTCATTTCCCCAACTTACAGGAGACTTTTACAGCCTATTATTAAGGATAAGATTGCGGAATACTTGGAAGTGCATGGTAAAACAGGACTGAGTCAACATAGCTTTGTCAAAGGGAGGCTATGCCTGATAAATCTGTTAGAATTCTTTGAGGATATAATGAATAATTTAGACAGAGCAGAGTCAGTGGATGTGATCAATTTGGATTTCTAGAAGGCCTTTGACAAGGTGCCTCACGGGAGGCTGCTAAGATCAGAGCCATAATATTAGGGGGAAGGTACCGGCATGGATAGAGATTGGCTGACTGGCAAAAGGCAGAGAGTGGGGATAAAGGGGTCTTTTTCAAGTTGGCAGCCAGTGACTAGTGGAGTTCCACAGGGGTCAGTGTTGGGACCACAACAAGTCAAGTTATACATTAACAACATGTGCGAAGGAGCCAAGGGCGTTGTTCCAAGGTTTGCAGGTAACACAAAGATAGGTGGAGGGCCAGACAGTGTTGAGAAAGTGGGGAGGCTGCAGAAGGATTTGAACAGGCTAGGACAGTGGGAAAAGAAATGGCAAATAGAATACGATGTGGGAAAGTGAGGTTATGTACTTTGGGAGAGAGACTAGGACATTAACTATTTTCTAAATGGGGAAAGAATTCAGAAATCTGAAGCAGAAAGGGACTTGGGAGTCCTTATTCAGAATTTTCTTAAGGTTAACATGCAGGTTCAATTGGTACTTACAAAGGCAAATGCAACGTTAGCATTCATTTCAAGAGAGCTAGAAGACAAGAGCAGGGATGAATTGCTGATGCCGTATAAGGCTCTGGTCAGACCACGTTCGGAATATTAGGAGCAGGTTTGGGCCCATATCTAAGGAAGGATGTGCTGATCTTGGAGAAGGTCTTGAGGAAGTTCACAAGAATGAAGGGCTTGTCACATTAGGAGCAGTTGAGGACTCTGGGGGTGTAGTCGATGGAAGTTTAGAAAGATAACGGAGGATGTCGGAGAACACCGAGAGGCTTGGATAGAGTGGACATGGGGATGATGTTTCTACTAGTGGGAGAGACTAGGACCGGAGGGCAGGGCCTTGCAGTGAAGGTATGACCTTTTAGAACTGAAATGAGAAGGAACTTCTTCAGCCAGAGGGTGGTGAATATGTGGTACTTGTAAGTGCAGAATGCTGTAGAAGCAAAGTCAGTGAGTGTCTTTAAGTTAAAAATATACAGGTTCTAGATTAGTAAGTGGATCAAGGGTGCAGGCAGAAGGCAGGAGAATGGCACTGAGAAACATATCAGCCATGATAAAATGGTAGTGCAGACTCAATGGGACAAATAGCCTAATTCTGCTCCTGTATCTTACGTACTTACAGTCTGTAGTCTTCAAATACCAAGAACAGTCCTCTAGCCTCAATATTCCATAGAGAAATACACTTGTGAACTAGACTGCATGGAACATCTGTAGTATTACTACAATCAATAAACTATGGTGCTACAGAGCAGATGAATCATCAAGGTCAGAGGAAAGGCATGGAATGCTGAAACATGTAGGGATATAATGGGTCACAAAACATGAATCACCATCAAGATTTTGTTCATGAGCCCATATCTGACATTGCAAACTTTACTGAAATGCAGTTCCCAGCTCCCACCTTCTTGAAATTAAGCAATAAAAGCTAAAACAGCAGGAACCCCAATGCTCTGACACTTACAATAGATCGAGAAGCCTCCATCTCACAGGATGGATGATTTCTTCCTGCACTTGTTGCTTGAGATTGTGGGTTGAGACAGCACTCAGTACTGGCTCCTGCAGCTGCTGTTTAACTGGGATTGTTAATGAACCACAGCTATTCAACAATATAAAATAACAAACTGTGGATGCTGGAATTCCAATACAAAAATTGCTGGAAAAACTCAGCAGGTCTGACAACTCTGTTTTCTAACGTTTGCTATCGTTAGATGCTAACGTTTCAAGTCCAATGACCCTTCTTCAGAACACTGGGCTTGAAATGTTAACTCTGTTTACTCTCTATCGATGAGGCCAGACCTGCTAAGTTTCTCCAGCAATTTCTGCTTTTTGTTACAGCTATTCAATATTCGCCTACTGTATAAAGCAATATCGATACAAGATGATTTTGTCATTGTTGCCGGAGGGCACAGAGGAACTTTGCAGTTCCCTGATAGATAATATTGCTCGTCATATCCCTATTCAGCACTGAGACTTCTCATTACCATTTGGAATTTGTATCATGGTAAGGTCAACATTGACTGTCTATTAAGAAGGATCTGTGGCACAGATGTACAAACACAGTTGACTCAGGCAGGTAAAGAGGCGGAGGTCAAAGCTCAGCTGACACAAGCCACGACGTCTCTCAAGTTAAATGTCCAGTACTGAACAGTCAGGTGCAGTGCTGGCCCCATATCCAGGAGGACAGAGTGCAGCTCTACACTTGGTGTCTTTGTTTGGAGGAAGGGGTAGTTGCCGATCTGTTTTCTGTGCACATGGGGGCAATGCAGCTCCGTCCTCAATGCCCACTGGGGGAGGGAGTGTGCAGCTCTGTCCTCAGAGCCCCGGAAGGAGGTGAAGGGGGTGTAGCTGTACCTTCGATGCCCAGGGAAGGGAGCAGCTTTGCCCTTATTTGGACGGACGAGGGATGGGGTGGTCGTGGCTCTCTTAGTGACCAGGGAGGGAATGCAGCATTGCCGTCAGTGCCCTGGATGAGGGTGTGAAGGGGGTGTGCAGCTCTGCCCTCGGTGCCTAGGGATGGGGTGCCCGGGAAGGGACGCGTTGAGAAGGATGGAATCAGTGCCCAAACATTGGACCGATCGGTACCAAAACTCAACAGTGCCCGCGGGAAAGGTAGGGCCCGAGGCCTGGGCCCACGACACGGGGTCGGGGCGGGAAACTTACCACTGGCAGGAGAATCGGGGGTTTGTGTCCGTGCCGGAGCTGCTCCTTCCCGTGGATCATCGGCGACTTGTGAAGGATCTCCCCTTCCGTCTCCAGACTGTGAGACTCCATAATGGAGCGGGGCCTGTCCGGCCGTCGGGCTAACAGCTCGGACCTTCTCGGGGCCGCTCGGAGGGAGGGAGAGTCGGGGACATTCGGGAGAGCTCGATTAGACTCGGCGTCACTCGGGAAGATTCGGCGCTACACGCGGAGATTCGGGTTGACGCCGGACCACTCGGTGGGACTCGGGACAAATCGGCGCCGCGCACCGTCGCTCGGGAAGATTCGGCATCACTCCGCCGGGCTCTGGGCGATTCACAGTCGCTCCGGTTCCGGGTCGTTCGGGAGCGCTCGGGGAGACTCGGCGCTGCACTGGGCGCTCGATAAGACTCGGGAGGCGTCGTGAATCCTCGCTGGTTAGGGTTTGGGCCGCTCGGGGAGATTCAAGTGATTGCAGGACCCTTCGGCCCCGAGATCATAAATAACAACAACTTTTACCAGCACAGTGTCTTTAATGTAGTACAACATTTCACAGGAATGTTACAAAACTACGTTAGATACGGAGATAACAAGGTGCAGGGCTGGATGAACACAGCAGGCCCAAGCAGCATCATAGGAGCAGAAAGGCTGACGTTTCGGGCCCAGACCCTTCATCAGAAAAGGGGAAGGGGGTTCTGAAATAAATAGGGAGAGAGTGGGAGGCGGACAGAAGATGGATAGAGGAGAGGATACAAACAGGTCGAAGAGGCGGGGATGGGGCCAGTAAAGGTGAGTGTAGGTGGGGAGTTAGGGAGGGGATAGGTCAGTCCAGGGAGGACGGACAGGTCAAGGGGGCGGGATGAGGTTGGTCAGTAGGAGATGGGGTTGCGGCTTGAGGTGGGAGGAGGGGATAGGTGGGAGGAAGAACAGGTTAGGGAGGCGGGGACGAGCTGGACTGGTTTTGGGATGCGGTAGGGGGTGGGGAGATTTTGAAGCTTGTGAAATCCACATTGATACCATTGGGCTGCAGGGTTCCCAAGCGGAATATGAGTTGCTGTTCCTGCAACTTTCGGGTGGCATTGTTGTGGCACTGCAGAAGGCCCAGGATGGACATGTCGTCTGAGGAATGGGAGGGGGAGTTGAAATGGTTCGTGACTGGGGGGTGCAGTTGTTTATTGCGAACCGAGCGTAGGTGTTCTGCAAAGCGGTCCCCGAGCCTCCGCTTGGTTTCCCCGATGTAGAGGAGGCCACAAAGGGTACAGCGGATGCAGTATACCACATTGGCAGATGTGCAGGTGAACATCTGCTTGATGTGGAAAGTCTTCTTGGGGCCTGGGATGGGGGTGAGGGAGGAGGTATGGGGACAGGTGTAGCACTTCCTGCAGTTGCAGGGGAAAGTGCCGGGTGTGGTGGGGCTGGAGGGGAGTGTGGAGCGGACAAGGGAGTCACGGAGAGAGTGATCCCTCCAGAAAGCAGATAAGGGTGGGGAGGGAAAGATGTCTTTGGTGGTGGGGTCGGATTGCAGATGGCGGAAGTGTCGGAGGATGATGCGTTGGAATCCGGAGGTTGGTGGTATGTGAGGACGAGGGGGATTCTTTTTTGGTTCTTATTGCGTGGACGGGGTGTGAGGGATGAGTTGCGGGAGATGTGGGAGACACGTTTGAGGGCGTTCTCGACCACTGAGGGGGGGAAGTTACGGTCCTTGAAAAATGAGGACAACTGAGATGTACAGGAGTGGAATGCCTCATCCTGGGAGCAGCTGTGGCGGAGGCGAAGGAGTTGGGAATAGGGGATAGCATTTTTGCAGGAAGGTGGGTGGGAGGAGGAGTATTCTAGGTAGCTGTGGGAGTCGGTGGGCTTGAAATTAATATTGGTTTCTAGGTGGTTGCCCGAGATGGAGACAGAGAGGTCCAGGAAGGGGAGAGAGGTATTAGAGATGGTCCAGGTAAACTTAAGGTTGGGGTGGAAGGTGTTGGTGAAGTGGATGAACTGTTCGAGCTCTTTGTGGGAGCACGAGGCGGCGCCAATACAGTCATCAATGTAACGAAGGAAGAGGTGGGGTTTAGGGCCGGTGTAGGTACGGAAGAGGGATTGTTCCACGTAACCTACAAAGAGGCAGGCATAGCTTGGGCCCATGCGGGTACCCATGGCCACCCCCTTTGTCTGTAGGAGGTGGGAGGAATTGAAAGAGAAGTTGTTGAGGGTGAGGACGAGTTCGGCTAAGCGGATGAGGGTGTCAGTGGAAGGGGACTGGTCGGGCCTGCGGGACAGGAAGAAGTGGAGGGCCTTTAGGCCATCTGTATGGGGAATGCAGGTGTAGAGGGACTGGACGTCCATGGTAAAGATGAAGTGTTGGGGACTGGGGAATTGGAAGTTCTGGAGGAGGTGGAGGGCGTGGGTGGTGTCACGGACATAGGTAGGGAGTTCCTGGACCAAGGGGGAGAAAATGGAGTCCAGATAGTTGGAGATCAGTTCGGTGGGGCAGGAGCAGGCGGAGACAATGGGTCGACCAGGGCATTCAGGTTTGCGGATTTTGGGAAGGAGATAGAAGCGGGCAGTGCGGGGTTGGGGAACGATGAGGTTGGAGGCCGTGGGTGGGAGGTCACCTGAGGTGATGAGGTTGTGGATGGTTTGGGAGATGATGGTTTGGTGCTCAGGGGTGGGGTCATGATCAAGGGGGCGGTAGGAGGAGGTGTCGGAGAGTTGGCATCTGGCCTCGGCGATGTAGAGGTCAGTGCGCCATACTACAACTGCGCCTCCCTTGTCCGCGGGTTTTATGGTGAGGTTCTGATTGAAGAGATATTAGGTCAGATGAACCAAGCGTTGGTCCAAGACTAGAGTGGCACTAACACTTGAAAAAGGAGCAAGGCTCCGTAAGCTTGTGTTTTCAAATGAACCTGTTGGATTATAACCTGGTGCCGTGTGATTTCTGACCTTATCCACCCCAGCCCAATACTGGCACATCCACATCTTTGTCACTCGTGACAGAGCATCTCAATTAACTGCGAAAAGTGCTATTTATGGACTGTCTCGGAGATAGTAAGAACTGCTGATGCTGGAGTCAGAGGTAACACAGTGTGGAGCTGGAGGAACACGGCAAGCCAAGCAGCATCAGAGGAGATGCTTTCCCCTCCCCATTTCTGAAAAAAATTCAACTTCCCCCTCCCACTCCCTGGGCAACATGTCCATCCTGGGCCTCCTCCAGTGTCACAATAACGCCACCCGCAATCTGAAGGAGCAGCACCTCATATTCCACCTCAGGAGCCTACAGCCCAGTCGCCTAAATGTGGATTTTACCAGTTTCAAAATCTCCCATCCCCAGCCTCATTCAATTTCCAACCCATCCCTCTCATCCCCGCCTCCTTGACCTGACACAACCTGTCCGTCTTCTCTGCCACCTATCAGCCCCCCCACCTCACTGACCGATGCCCACCACTCCCTGCCTGCATTCACCTATCACCATCCCACCTACGTTCCGCAGCCCCACCCCTCCTCTCTATTTATTTCAGAGCTCCCTTCCCCCTCCCCATTTCTGAAGAAGGGTCCCGACTTGAAACGTTAACTTTCCTGTTCCTCTGATGCTGCCTGGCCTGCTGTGTTCCTCCAGCTCCACATTTTGTCATTTATGGACTGTAACAGGAATGAAAATCTGTTTGGAGACAGTCAAACCTAGAGTTTCCAGGAAGATATGCATTAAGTTTGGGAGACAACAACACATCCAAGGAGATAGTAAGAACTGCCGATGCTGGAGTCAGAGATAACACAGTGTGGAACTGGAGGAACACAGCAGGTCAGGCAGCATCAGAGGAGCAGGAAGGCTGACATCTCGGGTCAGGACCCTTCTTCAGAAACGTCAGTCTTCCTGCTCCCCTGATGCTGCCTGACCTGCTGTGTTCTTCCAGCTCCACACTGTGTTATCTATAATATGCCCAAGGAGTTTGGAGAGAAAAGAGTTGGAGATGAGGCAAAAGGTCACTTTCAAGCGTTCAATTCCAATTTAAGGTCACCACCTGGAACTGTGACTTTACTTGTCTCCACATGTGCTGGCTGACCTGCTGCAAAATGCCAGAATTTTCATTTTGTTTCAGAGGAATTAAATTTATTTGAGCAGGGAAGTGATAGTGACAGATTTGACTAGGCAGGATTTAGGGAGAGAGTCCTGTTAACAATATCTGATGATATTGAAGTTGAGGAGTAAACAGATCATAAAGTGAAAATGAAGGGTACAGCAAGTGAGTTTTATGGACAAGCTGAGAGGACATGAGATGAGATGGAAGTCAAACACTAGATAGATGTGAGTTCAGATCTAGGCTGAGGAGAGTCGCAGAGGATGTTTAGCCAGAGGGAAGAGAAGAGGCAGCTATTCAGATATTGTGATCTTAGTTCTAAAGAAGCCTGTCATATCCTCACACATGTTGCTGGAAGTGAGGGTAGAGGAGATGGTCGAGGGGTTTATAAAAGCAGGATGATCCTGGAGTAGGAGAGTAAGCTTCAGCAGACAAAAGAAAAATCTCGTAGAGCATAGAATCCCTACAGTGTGGAAGCAGATCATTCAGCCCATCAAGTCCACACCGACCATCAAAAGACCATCCTATCTCCCATAACCCTGCATTTCCCATGGCTAATCCATCTCACCCGCACATCCCTGGGCAATTTAGCATGATTAATCCACATAACTTACACATCTTTGGACTGTGGGAGGAAACCAGAGCACCTGGAGAAATGCCGTGCAGACACAGGGAGAATGTGTAAACTCCACACAAACAGTCACAAGAGAATGGAGTCAAACCCAGGTCCCTGGCACTGTGAGGCAGCAGTGCTAACCACTGAGCTACTATGCTGTGGCTGATTCGGACAGTTCTGCTGGTGAATGGCTAAATCCATCATCCACCGTAATCCAATCAGGTCTGCATCCCTTGGACTGCCTTTGAATGGAGAGGAGGTCCAAAAGAAGGAAGTGATTTACTTATACTTTCAATCTAACCTACTGTGTTCACTGCTCAAAATGCAGTCCCCCTTACAGTGACAAGACAAAGTGAAGACTGGGTGATTCCTTCACAGAACACCTCTGCTTTGTTGATACAAATGGCCCCAACCTTCCAGTGGCTTGCCATTTCAATATCCCATCCTGCTGCAATGCTAACATTTCCATACTCGGCCTGCTGCAGTGTTCCAGCAAAGCCCAACACAAGCTGGAAGAACACCTCATTTTCTGTATACTCAGTTTACAGCCTTCAGGACTCAACACTGAGTTTAAAAACTTCAACACATGAACACAGTCCTCTATCCTCCATTTTATTTACCCGTTCCTGCTTTTCGTTTCTGGTTTGCATAAGCTTGCTCTCAGCAAAGCCAACCTATTTTTGACCAATTGCATGTTGCATTAGTATCTATTTTACATCTATATCCCCTCTCTACCATTTTGCATTTTGCTCCCTGCACCCTATTATCTGTTTCACTTCCTCCCCCTTCCCCTCTGACAAAACCATTTAAAAATATAATTTTCAAGACCCTTCAGTTCTGAATAACAGATAGGACTCTGTATTAACTTTGTTCCCCTCTTCAAAGATGCTATCACATCGAGGTTTTTCCAGCAGTTTCTGATTTTTTTATTTTAGATTTCCATGCATCCACAGTATTTTGCTTTTACTTTATAGTTCTTATCAGGAATGTCTTTATATTCTCAATGTGGTTAAAAACTCAAAGAGTTGGACTCAAAAACAGAAGTTACTGGAAAAGCTCAGCAGGTCTGGCAGCATCTGCGAAGAGAAATCAGAGTTAATGTTTTGGGTGCAGTGACCCTTCCTCAGAACAGGACCCAAAACTTTAACTCTAACTTCTATTCACAGATGCTGTCAGACCTGCTGAGCTTTTCCAGCAACTTCTGTTTTTGTTTCTGATTTACAGCATCCACAGTTCTTTTGGCTTCTAGGAATTGGACTTAGTCCTAAAAGATAATTTCCTTCTTCAAGATCTAACTTGTGATAATCGCTGCCTAACCCCGTTTGGCTAATCTCAACAAGCGTAAGGGTGATGCCAAAATATGTTGGACTTTTCCAGGCTTGAACTTGCAATGTTCGGGAACCTGCCAATGAGTATTAATTCCTCAAACAGTGGAGGGGGCCCTTCTCCTGCCATTTTATGAATGGCAACATTTCTCTATCATTCTCTGGATTTACTCCTCCCCATTCTTCCCCATTTGTTACACACAGAACTGTGTCTATCGGATGTACTTTTTTAATTTTAAAAATATACTTATTCATGAATTATCCATAAGTAAATACAACAAGTGCAAAACAGATCCGTGCAAACTTTGCAGAAAATACAGTTGAATTTTCACATTCCTCATTAGATCTACAGTTCAGTTCCAACATGAAGAGTCATGGTGTCACACAGCACGGACACAATCCCTTCGATTCAACTGATCCATGCCAACCACATTTTCCAAACTAAATTTGTACCACTTACCTGCATTTGGCCCATATTTCTTTAAACTTTTGCTTTCATGCACCTATCCAAATGTCTTGTAAATATCGTACCTGAACCTGCATCTACCACATCCTCTGGCAGTTCATTCCACATACAAACCACCCTCTGTGTGAAAAAGTTGCCCTCAGGTCTCTTTAAATCTTGTCCCACCTTAAAAACACGACCCTAATTTTGCTATTCACCTTATCTATGCCCCTCATTAATTTATAAACCTCTCTAACCTCCTACGGTCCAGTGAAGGAGTCCCAGCGTATCTTTAGAACTCAAACCCATCCAGTCCTGGCAACATCCTGGTAAACCTTTTCTGAACCCTCTCCAATTTAATATTATCCTTCCTATAGCAGGGCAACCAGAACCGTACACTCCAATAGTGGCCTCACCAACATCCTGCATAACCTCAACATGACACCCCAACTCCTGTACTAAATGGTCTAAGCAATGAAGGCAAGCATGCTAAACACCTTCTTAACCACTCTGTCTACCTGTCATGCAACTTTCAAAGAATCATGTACCTGAACCCCTAGGTCTCTCCTGTTCAACAACACTACCAAGGCCCTACCGTTAACTGTATAAGTCCTGGCTTTTTTTGTTTTACCAAAATGCAATTCCTCACATTTATCCAAATTAAACTCCATCTACCACTCTTCAGCCCATTGGCCCAACTGATTAAGATCCCTTTATAATCTTAGACAGCCTTCTTCACTTTCAACTATGCCACCTATTTTGGCAACGTCCACAAACTTACTATCTAGGTCTCCTAAATTTCATCCAAATTGTTTATATAAATGACAAACAAAAGGGGACACAGCACCAATCCCTGTGGAACAGAAGTCACAGGCCTCCAGTCTGAAAAACAACCCTCCACCACCACCCTCTGTCTCCCGCCATCAAGCCAATTTTGTATCCAATCGGCAAGCTCTCTCTGAATCCCATGTGATTTAATTAGTTTACCAAGCTGAAACTTGTCAAAGGGTTTTCTAAAGTCTATGTAGACAACATCTACCACTTTGCGCCCTTCAGTCTTTTTGGTTACATCCTCAAAAAATTCAATCAAGTTTGTGAGACATAATTTCCCATGTATAAAGCCATGCTGACTATCCCTAATTAGTCCTTGCCTTTCGAAATTCATGTAAATCCTGTCTCTCAGAATCTCCTCCATCAACTTACCCATTACTGATGTCAGGCTCACAGGGCCATAGTTCCTAGGCTTCTCCTTACTGCCGTTCTTAAATAAAGGCACATCATTAGCCACCTTCCAGTCTTCCAACACCTCACCTGCGGCTGTAGATAATACAAATATCTCTGCTAGGAGTCCTGCAATTTCTTCCTTAATTTCCCACAACATCCTGGGATGCACTTGAACTTGATCAGAAGTGGGGATATCCACTGATGATTGCCTAATATTCAGCACTATTTTCAATTCATCAAATTCTTAAATAATCTGTGCTGATTTGCAGCCACACCTGGACTTCAAAGTGCAAGTAACATTTACACCACACAAGTGACAGGCAAGGACTATCTCCAATAAGAGAGAATTCAGTGGCATTACCATTACTGGATCACCCTCGCCATCAACATCCTGAGGTTACCACTGACAAGAAACAATGAGACCAGCCAAATAAATACTGTGGAAGAATAAATCAGAGGTCATGAACTTTGTGGCAGGTACTTCACCTCCTGTCTCCCCAGTGTCTGTCTACCACCTACAAGACACAAATCAGGAATCTAACAGAATACTCTCCACTTGCTTGGCTGAGTGGACCTCCAATAACAGTCAAGAAGCTCAACACCATATAGAGGACAAAGCATCCCACTTAATTTTCACCAGATCACCATCTTCAATATTCACTCCATTGATCACATACAGCACTGTGTACAATTTACAAGGCACATACGGTAACTTACCATGGCTTACTTGCCATCACCTTTCAATCCTACAAATTCTACCAAATAGAAGAAAAAGGACGCATGAGAACAACACCACCCGCAAGTTCCCTTTGGAGGCATACACCATCCTGACTTAGAACTACATTGCTGTTCCTTCACAGTCAATGGGTCAAAATCCTGGAACACCCTTCCCAAAGCATTATAGGCATTCCTACAATACATGACTGCAATGGTTCAAGTAGGTGGCTCACCACAATTTTCTCCAGAGCGAATGGGATAGACAAATGCTGGTCTGGGCAAAAATTGCCAATATCCCCCCAATCAATGAATTTACAAATAAATCCTATTACTCTATACTGCTCAAAGTTGAGCCACATTTTTTAAAAAAACTTACCTTAATTATATTGTTTTCTGGTGCTTTATCTCAGTGAAAAATCCTATTTCTGTGCATCATAAAAGGAAACTTATAAAATTCCCATTAAGGCTACAAGGGGGTTTTAAAACTTAACAAACCTCATTATAGATAGTAGGAACTGCAGATGCTGGAGAATCCGAGACAACAAGGTGCAGGGCTGGATGAACACAGCAGGCCAAGCAGCATCATAGGAGCAGAGAGGCTGACGTTTCGGGCCTCGACCCTC
>NC_063365.1:978721-992845 GCF_021869965.1 Rhincodon typus | reverse complement strand
CCTAACTCCCCACCTACACTCACCTTTACTGGCCCCATCCCCGCCTCTTCGACCTGTTTGTTTCCTCTCCACCTATCCTCTCCTCCATCCATCTTCTATCCGCCTCCCACTCTCTCCCTATTTATTTCAGAACCCCCTTCCCCTCCCCCTTTTCTGATGAAGGGTCTAGGCCCGAAACGTCAGCCTCTCTGCTCCTATGATGCTGCTTGGCCTGCTGTGTTCATCCAGCCCTGCACCTTGTTGTCTCGGATTCTCCAGCATCTGCAGTTCCTACTATCTCCTGTTTGTAAGCCACTGGCACCAGGACTGGGGCATGCAGGGCTGTCTGCACCTGAACCGTGCTGGAGCCAGTGTTCTGGTAAACTGTATAACTGGGGAAGTAGACCAGGTTTAAACTAAATAGTGAGGCAAGGGATCAAATATCAAAATATGTAGTATTTAAAGAGTCAATTTAAGAAAGGAAAACAGTAATATGGAAAGTGAAGTTTACAGAATGGCAAGAAGGGAGAGAGAGGGAGAGACAGAGAAAAACCTAGGAATATACCAATAAACAAGACTAGATATTGTAAAGGTAACAAAGAACAAAACTAAAGTCTCTGTATCTGAATGTGCACAGCATCCATAAAAAAATAAACAAATTGCTGCCACACATTAAGTAAATAAATATGATCTGATAGCCAATACAGAGATTTGTCTACAGGATGACAAGGATTGGATCCCGAATATTGAGCGGTATATGACATTTGAATAAAGTAGGAAGCTAGGTAAAGGTGCGGGGATGGGGGTAACATTGTTAATCAAAGATGGCATTTGTGCAACAGTTAGAAATTAAATGGGTCAGGGATCAGGATGTACAATTGGTTTGGTTGGAGATGAGGAACAGTAGGGAAAAGAAGTCACTAGTGGGAGTGGTTCATAGGCCCATGAACACTAACCACAATGAGGGACAAAGCTTACAAAAAGAATGGGTGATTATAAGAGATAATAAAGAAATCGCAGATGACATTAACAAATACTTTGCTCATGCCTTCACTGTACAGGATACAAAAAGTATTCCAGCAAAAGCTATAACTCAGGATTTTGAAGGGAGAGAAGAACTTAATGAAATTATAATCATGAGAAAAGTGGTATGAGCAACCTGGAAGAATTGCGGTTGGCAAGTCTCTGGGTCCAGATGGACTTCACCGTAGAGTTTTCAAACAGGTAGCAGATGAGGCAGAAGATACTTTGGTATTAACTTTCCAAAATTCCCCATATTCAGGAAAATTCTCATTGGACCAACTAGTACAAAGGTATTTTCTATCTTTATCTTTTCAAAACCTCTTGTTCCTTTCAATATCTTTAACCATCTCTTTACCTTTTTGACTAAAGGAACCCTAGTTTTAATATCAATAAGTAAGATCTTCTCTTTGGGTGGATTTCCTTCCTAACTTGGAGCAGCTAATACTGAACCCAAGGTAGAGGTGGATAGATTCATGCGAGGCAGAAAAAGTAAGGGTTATCTGAAGTGGATGGGAAATTCTAACACAAACAGATCAGTCATAATCCTATTGAATGACAGAACAGATTTGAGGGGCTGAATGGTTCACGTCTGTTCCCTATTGCATGTTCATATCAGGTAAGAAAAGACGTATCCTTCACAAAAGGGCACCGGTGCACCAGGTGGGTTTTTACAATATTGCCATTCCTTTGTGGTCACTTTTCTCCTTCCTGCGTATCTGTTTTAAAACTGAATTAAAACTCTCTAACTGCCCCATGATCTGATTTTACATTCATCATCAACTATTAATTCTTACTTTATTAATCCAGACACAGGCCCGCACTCAACAAGAACTTGCTGCTAATATTTTAGATATTCCAGTATTTTGACAACTAGGAATAACTGTAGTTACAGTGATTTTTTTACAGTGTTATTTATAACATTAGAAACATATGACAGTCATTTTAAAAATTGCCAAGCCATTGCTGCAGCTGTTGTGAGGGCAGGGAGAGGAACATTAACCTGAGCCGAGTGATTGCTCCTTCAGGAATACTAGCTAGCGCCCAATCAACGTGAGGAACACTTACCGCGGAGCTGGTTAAAATTGGTCATAAATTCACCAGAGATGAATTTCAGTTCATTGTTTTCCAGTGAAATTAAGTGAATGTTTGCCACAACATTCTTCATGACTTTGAAGAGCGCAACTGGAAAACTGGTTAGTTTGCAGTTTGACAGATCTAGGAAAGCAAAAATAATTTTATATTGGCAAAGGGAAAACAAGGATTCAGCAAAATTTACAGCACAGAAGTAAACTATTGAGCCCCTGGTATCAGTGCTTTCTCTCTGACATGGTCCATCGTATCAGTGTGTCTCTCTGACAGGGTCCATCGTATCAGTGTGTCTCTCTGACAGGGTCCATCGTATCAGTGTGTCTCTCTGACAGGGTTCATTGCATCAGTGCTTTCTGACAGAATCCATTATATCAGTGCTGTCTCTCTCATTTTCTTCCCAATTCCTCCAACCTTTTCATTTTGTTCTTTTCCAGTTCAGTTTTAAAGGCTATTCTGGATTCTTATCCCTTCTGCTTCTAATCAGACTTTACACATCCTAATAATGTATACTGTATGTAAATTTCCTTTGTCTCTCTATTTGAGCTTTCATTGCAGATCTTAACATTCTTCTCTTGTCACTCATTCGCTAATGAGCAGAAAGATATTTTCTATCTTTATCTTTTCAAAACCTTTTTTCTCTTTGAATATCTTTTCATCTCTTCATCTTTTTGACAAAAAGAGCCCTAGTTTTAATATCAATAAGTAAAATCTTCTCAATGGGTGAACTTCCTTCTAATGACCTTAAAATTATTCCTAACTTGGAACAGCCAATACAGAACTCAATTACTCGAACATATTCTGTCAATGGTGATATAATTTTAACACTGCCTCTTCACTTTTATATTCTACTCCCATTTTTTAAACTTTGAATACAACATGCTGGATTACATTCCCACTTTTTGGAGGGTTTATCTGTAGCTTTTCTCTCTGCTGTTGTACTCTTCTTAGTTCTATCATTTGAGACCCTATTGTTTCACTTTCTTGGTCCTCCTGAAATAGAAAACGTCATTTTTCTGAGATAAATTTATTCGAGTATTACACTGCTTGAGGTCATGCAGAATCCTTTTCACAATTACAAATGCTCTCTATTTTTATGTTATCTTTGTACTTTGGCATGGAGGTCCCATGGCTACATTGACATTATTGATGTATTGCGAAAGGCAATGGTGCCAACTGATGTCCTCTTTAAAATGCCATTGTGGTCACATGCAGTATCTGACAAACAACAGGCCTTCCAGCACCTTCCACATTGTTATGTGGCGATGCATGTGACATTTCGGGACCATTAACAACTGTCCAGTCAAAAAGAAACCTATTGACCACTTCTCTCTGAACACCATCCTTTTACTTATTGTCTACCCTTGCTGTTTATTTTATCGTCAAACCTCTCAGTGCTTGCTGTTCAAACAACGTGGCATCACAATCGTAAGATTGTGCATTTAATCCCTGATTCAGTGATGTCTGCTATTTGATTTATATGATAATCAATGCATTGCAACTTTGTGTTTTGTTTCACTTTCCCTGGTATGGGCACAATGGGCCGAATGGCTCCCTTCTGGGCCGTATAAGTTTCTTTTTGGTACCTTATGAAGCCCCATTCTTGAAAACTCATTGGCTGAACATCCATATCCTTCACTAACACAGTCTAATCTCAAGGAATTTCATCAGATTTATTAGACCTGATTTAACCTTTACAAGTGCATGCTGCTTATATAGCCCATGTCCTTTTTGCTGAATATTACTTTGGTTTTGTTCATTCAAGTGATGTAGGTGTGGCTGGCAAGGCTGTCAACCTTTATTGCCTGCCCCTCTATGACAGCATTTAAAAACTCACTGACTGCTTATGTGGTCACCTGATCTATCTCTGACCATGATTAACATAATTGACAATGAGCGCCCTCAGGCACTCTGGCACGGTGTCCCTATCCAAGCAGGTTTGCTCCTTATGCTCGTTACCTTTGTTATTTTTCCTGTGTCATCCCTTGGTGCTCCTAGGTCAGGGCATTTTTAAAATTTAACTCCACCTGTTTTTCCCATGGCATTTTTTTGTCTATAATTAGAACTTGAAATTGTCACTTCCTGACTACAACAACGACTTGCATTCACTGAGCACCTGCACCACGTTAGACATGCGATATCAGGGCACATAAAGGATATTAAAGGAGCTGATCAAAAACTTAGTGAAAAAGAGTTTTTTTTAAAAGGAGGATCATAAAGGAGGACAGGGAGCTTAGAGAGGCAGAGAGGTTTAGGGAGGACATCAGAAAGCCAAGGCAACTGAGAAATATCGACTGTGGATGGACTGAAATTGGAGAGGCACAAGGTGGCAGATTTGAAAGAATACAGATATTCCAGAGTGTTGTCACACCAGAGGACATTACTGTGAGAAGTTAGAGGTAGGAAGCATAGAGACCATGGAAGCATTCACATGCATGGATAAGAATTTTAAATCAAAAAAGAAAATGCTCGAACTATTCAGCAAGACGAGCAGCACCTGTGGTATGAGGGAAACAAAATTAATATTTCAGGTCAATGATCTTTCATCTAAACTGGAGAATTCTAACGAAGTGGCATTTGTGACCCAGAAGCCAGTGTAGGTCAGCCAGTAACAGGGTTATGGGTGAAGGCACTGCTGTTAATTGGGGTGCATGCAGCAAAGTTTAAGATGAGCAGAAATTGATGTAAACATGTACACTTTCATTCCAAATATCCCACTCACTTACAATATCCGAGGGAAAGTCCTCATATCATATCTCTTTCATCATGGGGTAATTAAATTTTCTTTTTCTCATTGCTCATCCTCTTCAGAACAACCAGGATCTCATTTAATCCCCTTGAAGGGATTGCTTTCTTGCTGAATATCATGACTGTCATCCCCTACACTCACACGGCTGCTCTTTATATCTGACAACAGGACATTAGTATGTGTTTGCTGAAAATGGAACTGAGCCCTAGACCTGGCATATGGTGGTGGCAACTGAGAGCCATGGTTAATTTTACACTTTCTATTTTTGCTCTGTCCAAGCAGCAGGAGCAGTCTGGCTCACGGGAAAGGAAAATGGCAATAGCAGTGAGAAGGGATAACTTAACTGGAAATCCAACTGTAAGAAAACAGACTGCAAGACACAAACCAAACAGAAAATATAGGAAATATTAGGAACACAAATGATGGTTTTGGAATTAAACTTGAAAGCAATAAAACCATCCATGTATATTAAAACACGCAGAGAGTTTGGATTAAGCTCACATTCCAAATTGCATTCTGTCACTGCCACACCAATAAACACAGCTTTTTTGTTACCATAAAAGATGCATCCCATTCTGACTTTCCAGGCAGAGATAGACAGACCAGGAAAGGAAAGGGAGAAAGGATCAATTGGGCAAGAAACACCTCTGAGCTATTTCTGAGCAGCTTGAGTGTTGTCAAGATTGCTGTGTCAAACATTCTGCAACGAATACACAAGGGCTCTTCTGGCAGAGTGGCAATGACCCTGCCTCTAAGCCAGGAAGCCCAGGTTCAAGTCCTACCTGCTCCAAAGGTGTGCAGTGACATCTCTGAACAGGTTGATTGGAAAATATCTATGAATAGACTGAAATGAGCACACTTCTCTGTGACAGTCTCCCAGTAACACTGTAACCACGAGAACTGAACCCATCATTGTTCCTCCAAGGCGAAGATGGTTATGTTCATCAGAGGGTTCCCACTTCAAAAGGTAGTTGGCTGCTGAGACCCATCCATGTTCAAAAGGTTCTGCTTCAAAATAAGTCTGAATATTGCAGCAGCTCTGTATGGACTTGTTGGGCAGCTCAGCGGTTAGCACTGCTGCCTCACCACACCAGGGATCTGGGCTCAATTCCACCCTCGAGCAACTGTCTGTGAAGTTTGTGCATTCTCTGTGTGGGTTTCCTCTGGGTGCTGCAGTTTCCTCCCACAGTCTAAAGATGTGCAGGTTAGGTGGATTGGCCATGCTAAATAGCCCATAGTGTCCAGGGATGTGCAGGCTGGGTGGGTTAGCCTTGGGAAATGCAGGGTTACAGAGATAGGGTGGGTCTGAGTGGGATGCTCTTTAGACGGTCAGTGTGAACTTGATGGGCCAAAGGGCCTGCTTATATGATTGTATGATTCTATGACTTACTACCTCGGGATTTCCTCTCCCTGTGTTTCTCTGTTGTTGCTAAAAACTTGTTTTTGAAAGAGGCTGCAGGTTTTTTTATTTGGCAGGTAGAGTGAGCTGGGGTGAAATTTTCCCAGGACTCAAATCAGTACCAAAACTCCCAAGTGAAGCCTTCAGAGGGTACTTACAAAGCTGGCTTTGACCCCAGACAAGCTCTCCACAGAAGATTCACTTTGTGGACAGGAAGAGTTCTAATCACATGACCAACGCAACACCATTATAACTGTCCTAATATTAAGTGAAGCCTGGCACATCACCTCTGTGTCTGGTAATAGTGTCCTACTGCCTGATCTTCCAAAGTTTCTGAAGACAGCTCAAATCAAACTGGTTGTGTTTTTTCTAAGAAGTTATTACAGAACAGAAAGATATCAGTCAGCCCATCATGCCTGAACTGGCTCTCTGCAGGAGCAAATTACCTACTGTCACTCTCCTGTTTTCTCCTCCCTCCGCCATAACTCTGCATATTCCTTTTTTTTGGACAAAACAACTTCACCTTACGTGGCTTGTGCAAAATTTTGTTTGAGAATGGATCTACAGAGTCTTGGGAGGTTTAATGGCTGGAGAGACATCCAACATACTTCGTAGATCAATGATTAAACCAAAATGTGACAAGAGCACATTCAGTGAATAGTCTTTGATAGCTGGAGTACTAATGAAGGGTGTAAACCAGAAGTATTGACTTTCCTGCTCCTCTGATGCTGCCATACCTGCTGTATTCCTCCAGCTCCACACCGTATTGAATCTTTGGTAGGTCTCCACTGAGTACACTCTGATGCTGGGAAACAGTCGAAACAGAATAAACTGGGAGTTTCCACTATCAGTTTTCTGTTTGAGAAGCAGACTCCTGTTCTTTCCCAAACTGATTTCCAGACTCTATCGAAGGCCACATTTGCTTTGACAATTCTTGGCATATTTCTCATTGGACAGCATGGGACAGGATGCCGCTGAGCTCAGCAAATGTGAGCATTGCTGACAGGTTCTGCTCATAGACTGAAGCCTGGAGTTATAAGGCCCATACTGGGTGGAACGTGAATAAGGAACTCCAACTTCACCTGCTGTTATAATATCCAATATCCCAGCTCCCAAACTCCTCATTGCAATGATGTGTTAAGATTTTGCAAGCACGTCGTACTCTCAAATATCAAAAGTTTCACTGTGAATTTATTTTATTCAGTTACAGGATGTCAGCACCACTGGTAAAGCCAGTTTATTTCCCAATCCAAATTAGCCTCGAAAAAGGTGGTGAACTGCTTTCTTGAAAGCCTGCAATCTGAGCAGTATCCAATTTACTGCGGTGGTTTGATACAACTGATAACCCATTTCAGAGATCAATTCAGTGTCAATCTTCTGAAGAAGAATGACTGGACTCAAAAGTTCACTCAATTTCTCTCTTCACTGATGCTGCCAGACCTGAGTTTCTCCAGCGCTCTTTGTTTTTATTTAAGAATCAACTTGTGGGTCTGGAGTCACATATAGGCCAGACCAGTTAAGGGAGGCAGATTTCCTTCTCTCGACAGCATTAGTGAACCAGGTGGGTTTTTACAACAATTAATGATGGCTTCATGGTCAGCATTACTGAGCTTAGCTTTATTAACTAGAACTAAATTCCCTGATGCCATGGTGGGATTTGCACTCCTTTGTCCAGGCCTTTGTTATTATTAATCCACCGTGTGACCATATCAGATAGCGTACAATTAATGAAAGCTTGCTTTTGGAGTGCCTCACGCATCTTGTGGTAGGCACCAGACAATATGGTACAGTAACACTCTGATACCCACCATGTAGGTAATTAAACCCTCTCAGTGGTACCTGCCTGTCAGACTGAAGCTAGTTCCTGGCCCTGTGATGTCTGCTGCTGTGACAGGGAGTGTCCGCATTGCTCCAACCAAACCCAAGATTTCAGATCCTTGTTACTCACTGTTCTCCCACCATGCACAAAACTGAACCCTTCCAACTTGAGAATTAACAAGTTGTAAAAATGGAGCAGGGTTCAATCCCAGATCCCAAACAGAACATGAACAGACAGCCCCAGCACACATTCACTTTGAGGCCCCCAGTCCCTCCATGTGCCCGCTCAGCACTGCCCCCCTCCCAGCTGCCAGGGCACATCAGAAACTCACCTAAGGAGTTGCTGCCCTCCTCCACCGTCTCATTGACAATCCGAGCCACTCTCGCTGCATCTTTCGCCATTGCCTCCACAACACTCTAAAGGAGCAGAAAAACTAAAAGGTTTTAAAAAAAAGACCTTAAAAGAGGTTTACCAGAATGCTGCCTGGATTAGATGATATGAGTTATAAGGAGAGGCTAGAAAAACTCGGTTATTTTCTCTGGAGCAGCAGAGGCTGAGGGGAGACTTGATAAAAGTCTATAAAATAATGAGGTGAATAAATGGGATTGACAGTCAGAATCTTTTTCCCAGAGTTCAAATGTCTAATACAAGGGGGCATGCACTTAAGGGGAGAGGGGAAGTTCAAAGGAGATGTGAGGGGCAAGTTTTTTTTAAAACACAGAGAGTGGTAGGAGTCTGGAATACACTGCTAGGGATGGTGGTGGAGGCAGATACAATAGGGGCGTTTAAGGGACTTTTAGATAAGCACACCATAAGCACATGAATATGCGGAAATGGAGGGATATGGACCAAGGACAGGCAGAAGGGATTAGTTTAATTTGGCGTCATGGCAACATCGTAGGCCAAAGGGCCCATTGCTGTGCTGTACTGTTCCATGTTAAACAACCCAGAAACCGCTCAGTGAATCTCTGTTTGGAGCACAATTTGGGCATTTGTGTTCACAAATAATCTGTGTACCCCACCGTCATTGAAAGCACAGATGTAGTTAGATAGAGCAACGCAACTGCTTTCTGCTGTACTGATGCTTTAAGAGATTTCAAACAGCTTGTTATTTTGCTGGGATCCCACACCATCATATTCAGGTAGTCACATACACAAAGTCAGGGAGTTATTACTCTACAGAAGGACGCCAGTCGGCCCATCGGGTCCATATTGACTCTCCCGAGAACAATCCAGTCAATCCCAATCTCCTGCTCTATCCCCTGCAAGCTTAAGTCCCTCAAATGTCCATTCAATTTTCTATTGAATTCATTGATCATCTCCACTTCAATGCCCTGATAAGGCTTTAAAAAAATGCAGCAGTCCTTCAACAATCCTTGGTTTTCAAACCTATTCTTTTCTAATTTTAATCCACAATAAAAGTACAGAAAATTCATGACATGGTCTTTACAGTCCAATGAAGCAAGGCCTCTCAAGGCCTCACCTCAAAAGGTGCATAAAACATCCTGTAGGACTACTACAAAGAAAAGCAGACAAGTTAGCACCGATGACCCGCTCAATTTTGTAATCCCTCAACTAACATCACAAAAAGTTTTAGTATGAAGAACTGGACTCAAGATGTTAACTCTGTTTCTCTCTCCAGAGATGCTGCCAGACCCACTGAGCTTCTCCAGCACTCTGTGTTTGTTTCTGTTTTCCAACATCTGCAGTATTTTGCTTTTACTTGTTATCCGTCTCATTGCTATTTCTAGCAGTTTGCTGTGAACATATAGCCTGTTCTGTTCCCAATGTTACAACTGACCACACTTCAAAACTTAACACATTGGCTGCAAAATGCTTCAGAATGTCCTGAAGTCATGAAAGGTGCTACAGGAACGCACAATTTTCTTTTTCACTGATAATCAATTCCATTCTGAAACAAGGTTAAATCTGGACTTTCCCTGTGTCTAGTTTGTTATGAATGCAGGCACCATCACTGTCCATTACTCACACCATCTAAATGTCAAGTGACTCCCTCATAGTCACTGCCATTGCCTCACCCATCTCTCGTAATCAGGTAAATTGCACAGTCTGCTTGACTCACAAAACACTGGGCATCATGTTTACAGTGAAGCCAAATAGGTGGAAAAGGATGATTATTTTCGTCTGATCATAGATCATAGAATCCCTACAGTGCAGAAACAGGCCCTTCGACCCAACAAGTCCACACCGACTCTTAGGACATCCCACCCAGACCCATCCCCCTATAAGCCACTTATCTATACATCCCTGAACACGATGGGTAATTTAGCACGGCCAATCCACCTAGCCTGCACATCTTTGGACTGTGGGAGGAAACCGGAGCACCCAGAGGAAACCCACGCAGACATGGGGAGAATATGCAAACTTCACACAGACAGTCACCCGAGGGTGGAATCAAACCCAGGTTTGGCGCTGTGAGGCAGCATTGCTAACTACTGAGCCGCCATGCCACCCTGTCATGGGATGTGCATGTCATTAGTGAGGCCAGCATTTGTTGACCATCCCTAATTGACCTTGAACCGAGTGGCTTTCCAGGCTATTTCAGAGGGCAATTTTGAGTCATTCATATTACTGTGGGTCTGGAGTCACATGCAGGGCAGATCGGGGTAAGGACAGGTAGTCCTCTTAAAGGCATGAGTGAACCAGATGGGTTTTTACAAGAATTGACCCAGTCACCATTAGACTTGCTTTTAATTCCAAATGTTTGTTGAATTTCACCCATTTTAACCATGTACCACGGTGGGATTTGAATGCATGTCTCAAGAATATGAGCCTGGGTCTCTGGTTTACTAGTTCAGTGACCAAGAAGGCCATACAAAACACAGATCCACTTCCAGCTGTCCATCCAAACAGCCCACAGAAACGGTCTCATTTGAAATATAGAAACTAGGGACTGGAGTAGGTCACTCAGCCCCTTGAGCCTGTTCCACCATTTAATATGATCAAGGCTCATCCTCTATCTCAATGCCAAATTCCCACTTTCTCCCCATACCCCTTGTTGTCCTTAAGATCTAAACATTTAACAATCTCTTTTTTGAATATATTCAATTAATTGGCCTCCACAGTCTTCTGTGGTAGAGAATTCCTCAGATTCACTACCCTCTGAATAAAGAGAGTTTTCCTCGTCTTAATCCTAAACAATCTACTTGCCACTTGCTTCAAAATCAACATAATGCACTGCACGACTGTATGAGCCAGACTCTGTTAGATTCTGCACTTACCAGTTAATGGTCTAAATGAAATGAGTGGCTGGACTGTTAAACCAGTGAAACGTATTGTGCAGAGTAGCCTGTCAGACTGAAATGATGTGATACTGTGTTACATAGCTAATGTTTCTCAGCAACAAGTCCATGGCTCACTGGGCGAACTTGCTGAGCCTGTCAAATCAGCTTCCAGTGACGTGGGGCTCACATCGCCAAACAGAATGTACAGAGCTCATTAAGACTCCCGCAGTGACTGTATAACCCTCGATCAACAGCTCACAGCTGTTTGGGGAACAATAACACGTATGTCTGCTCCACTGTCTGCAGTTTCACCTCCAAGCCTCGACCCACAGGCTGTGGATCAGTCCATGTCATGGCTGCAGTACAGAGCGACCAATGGAGATGGTGGCCTTGCAAGGAAGACTTGCATTTATATAGCACCTTGTACATCCACCAAGCATTTTTTTTCCTTTATTCATTCAGGATATGGGCATCGCTGGTTAGGCCAGCATTTATTGCCCAGAGGGCAGTTAAGAGTCAACCACATTGCTGTGGGTCTGGAGTCACATGTAGGTCAGATCAGATAGGATGACAGTTTCCTTCCTTAAAGGACATTAGTAAACCAGGTGGGTTTTTCTGACAATCAACAATAGTCATCATTAGACTCTTAATTCCAGATTTTAATTGAATTCAAATTCCACCATCTGCCCTGGCAGGACTTGAACGTGTCCCAGAACATTTCCAGAGTCTCTGGATTAACAGTCTCACAACAATCATACTAGGCCATCACCTTCTCTTCATGGGCCAATTAAGTATTTTTAAAGGTAGACAACAGGAGGCTAGAAGAACACAGCAAGCCTGGAGGAAAGGAGAAGTCAACATTTCAGGTATTACCCTTCTTCAGGACTGGATGTGGGGGTAGGAGGAGCTGCAGATAAAGTGGCGGTGTGGGGGGAGAAGGGGTGGAGTGGAATGGTGGTGACAGGTAGACACTGGTAGTCCATAGGACCTGGTTGGTCAATGAGAGGGATGAATCCAGTTGATGGCTGGAAGTGAGGGTCAGAAGGTGGAATGGAAGGGAGGAGGTCAGGCTGGAAAGGGAGCTGGGGGATGGGTGGGAAGGTTATTTGAAATTGGAGGTCAATGTTGAGTCTCCCAGGCTGTAGGGTGCCCAAGCGGAAGATGAGATGTTGTTCTTCAAATTTGCGTTCTGAGTCGCTGCAACACTGGAGGAGGCCAAGGACGGACATGTCAGAGAGGGAGTGGGGTGGGGAGTTGAAATGGGCAGTGACTGGGAGGTTAGGTTGGCCGTTACAGGCCAGATGAAGATGCTCGGCGAAACAGTCACCTAGTCTACGTTTGGTCTCACCGACGTAGTGAAGACCACATCGGGAGCACCAGATGCAATAGGCTAGGTTGGAGGAGATGCAGGTGAAGCTCTGTCTCAATTGAAAGGACTGTTTAGGGCCCCAGATGGAGGTGAGGGAGGTGGTGTGTGGGCAGGTGTTGCATCTTTTACAGTTACAGGGGAAGGTACCAGACGGGTTGGAGTGGTTGGTAGGGAGTGTGGTGCGAATTGAGGAGTGGCAAAGGGAATGGTCCTTGTGGAAGGCAGAGAAGGGTGGGGGGTGGAAGATGTTCCGGGTGGTGGGGTCTAATTGGAATTGGCAGAAGTGTTTGAGGATGATACATTGGATGCAGAGGCTGGTGGGGTAGAAAGTGATGACAAGGGGGACCCTACTTTTCTTATGTTTGGAGGTAGGGGTGGTTAAGAGCTGTGTAGTGGAAATGGAGCAGGTGCGATGGAGGGCTCTCTGGATGACAGGGGAGCGAAAAGAGCATTATTTGAAAGAGACAGACATCCAGGATGCTTGGGAGTGGAATGTCTCCAGACTGTTGAGATGCAGGAACTGCAGCTACCAATTTGTGCACAGCAAGCTCCCACAAACAACAATGTATTACCAACCAATTATCAGTTTCTGTGATGTTGTTTCAAGGATTAAAATATCAGCCAGGAGACTCTTTCCATTCTCAAATACTGCCATGGAATCTCTTGCATCTACCCAACAAAGGTACAAGAAACCGACATCAAACATCTTATCTGAGAGAAGGCACCTCCAACAATGGAGAATTCCCTCACTGCTGATCCTCTGACAATCCGGCACTCCCTCCATACTGAACATCCGATGGTGCATCACTACCTCGGTACTAACAATCCAAGAGTGCAGTACTTTCTCAATACTGACCCTCCAACAGTGCAAGACTCCCTCAGTACTGACCCTCTGACAGTGTGGCACTCCCTCAGTACGGACTCCGCGACAATGCAGTACTTTCTCAGTACTGACCCTCTGACAGCGCAATGCTCCCTCAGTACAAAAACTCACCAACTGTTACTGCGAACTGAACTGCTGTGAGTGTGTACAGTGGTGAGAGAAGGTGCACAATGGGGGTACAATTAGCTAGTGTTTGTACAGTGAGTAAGTGTGTTTCCAGTGAGCAAGGGTGTTCAATGGTTGAGTGCACAGCGAGGGTGAGCAATGAGTGAGTTTGCAGTTGATGAATGTGCAGTGAGGGTTTACAGGTAGGATGTATAGTTGGTGCCTGACAGTGTACAGTGAATTACTATGTGCAGTCAGTGTGTACAGTGAGGGTGTACAATAAATCTATAGAGTGCGTAACATGTGTCCAGTGAGGCTGTGAACAGTGGATGCACAGTGAGGGTATGCAGTGAGTGAGTGTGCAGTGTGAGGTTCAGTACAGTGAGGGTATGCAGTGAGTGTGCAATGTGAGGTTGAGTACAGTGAGGGCATGCAGTGATTGAGGGTGCAGTGTGAGGTTGAGTACA
>NC_063365.1:899001-953721 GCF_021869965.1 Rhincodon typus | reverse complement strand
TCAGCTTTCCTGCTCCTCTGATGCTGCTTGGCCTGCTGTGTATATCCAGCTCTACACCTTGTTATCAGTGAAAGTGTGGGATGGGAAGCTATTCAGTTTGATCGATTGAATTACTGACAGCAGATGCAACAACTTCAGGAGGCAGCAGCTACTGTTCGTGACCATTAGAGGGAAAGAATCTTTCAGCTGCATTGACTCAGCCCATTTTAAAACAACAACCCAATGATCAAAAATTATTGAAATTCTTGGTATTGTAACTTCTCCTGATTATGAAATACGAGACATCTTTTCTTCCTTTTTCTTTTATGGAGTTAATAATTATTGAGGTTGTGAGCTGAGACTCAAAGATTTCTCTCTCTACAAACATTCCCTGACCACAAAATTCCTCAACTCTTTAAAAGACAAAGTGAAGCTTCCTCTGCTCTTCTAAAGTGAAATTAAAGTCTTCTCAACACTTTGCCCATCAAACACTCCCAGGACAGAGACAGCACAGGGTTAGATGTACAGTAAAACTCTCTCTACTCATTTAAACTAAAAATAAATGGAAAATAAAGTTTCCTCAACTATCCCCAACAAACACTTCCCAGGACATGGCTAGCACGAGGTGAGATACAAAGTAAAGCTTTCTCTACTCTTGTCATCTAAAAGTAAAATACACTCTACTCTTTTAAACTGAAATTAAAGCTCCCTTGGGGTTAGATGCAGCATAATGCAATCTCTAATCTTTTAAACTAAAAGTAAAGCTCACTCTACTATGCACCAATAAAACACTCCAAGCATAGGGAATGCACAGGTTTAGATACAGAGTAAATCTTCCTCTACTCTTTTAAATGGTAAGTAAAACTCTCTCTACACTGTCTCCATCAAACAGTCCTAGGACAAGAACTGTATGATGTTAGATATGGAGTCAAGGCTCCTCTACTCTTTTAAACTGGAAAGTAAAAATCCCTCAGCTCCTTGCAACTGAAAGTAAAGATCTCTCTATGCTATTCCCATCAAATACTCCCAGGACAGGGGACAGCTCAGGGTTAAGTTCAGAATTTTCAGGATTGCAGGCTGTTACTAGTCAGTGGTAGTATTTGATTCATAACTGCTTGTAATCAT
This sequence comes from Rhincodon typus, assembly GCF_021869965.1. Classification (NCBI taxonomy): domain Eukaryota; kingdom Metazoa; phylum Chordata; class Chondrichthyes; order Orectolobiformes; family Rhincodontidae; genus Rhincodon; species Rhincodon typus. The sequence continues at coordinate 952,617 of NC_063365.1, read as the reverse complement.
ACATTAGACATTGGGACCAGTTGGAATTATTTCCAAATTTTCTGATGACATCAAACTGGATGGGAATATAAGTTATGAGGAGCATTCAAGGAGACTTCAAGAGGACTTGGGGAGTCAAATTGAATGGTTAAGAAGATGACTAACGTGAAAGAGTGTGAAGTTTTTCATTTTGATAGAAATAAACAGAAAGGCAGAATATTTCTTAAATGGTGAGAGATTAGGAATTAGGGGGGTCCTTGTCTGTGAGCCACTAAAATTTACCATTTGGCATATAGTGAGCAATTAGGAAGCCAAATAATGTGTTGCCTTTCATTTCAAGGATATTGGAGTACAGGAGTAGAAAGGTCTTGCTGCAGTTATACAGAGCCTTGTAGAGATATCACTTGGAGTATTGATTTGGTATTCTTATCGGAAGGAGAATGTACCATTGAAGGAGTACAGCAAAGATTCTCCAAATTAATGCTTGGAATGATGGGACAGTCTTATGAGGAAACTGGACCTAGATTCATTCGAGGTTCAAAGAATGTGAGGTGATCACACTGAAACTTACAAAATGCTCACAGGGTAGGTGTAGATAGTCATCAGTCAGCGGGAAAGAGTCTCCAGAGAAGAGCTGGACATTTAAGACTGAGATGAGGAGGAATTGCTTCACTCGAACAATGGTGAATCTTTGAATTCTCTACCTCCGAATGTTGTAGAATGTTTAAGAAAGAAATTAACAGGTTCCTGGAGACTAATAACATCAAGGCATATGAGATTAGTGCAGGAAAATATTCGACAGCCTAGTTTAATGGCGGAACAGGCTTGGTGGGCCATTTGGCCTACTGCTGCTCCTACTCTTATGTTTCCATGTGTCTCAATCTTTATTGAGAACAGCCCTATCAATAAATGATGCTGAATGCAGTTGTTATGTCCTGAGCATCTACTCTGTATTGGCCTAATGTGTAAATAATCTCTTCCACGTGCCTGAGTGTGTGAAAGGGGAGGGAGGAGGGCAGACTGATTGGGGTTTTAGAGTGGTATTGCCAGGGATTCTGAGTTCAAGGTGGGTCCTGAAGGGTGTTATGAAATTAGGGAGGTCATGGGGGTATTCTGAGATTAAGGGGGTCTTGGTGGTGGGTGGGCAGATGTGAGTTTTCTAGGGGAGTTTCTGGAATAGAATGTGCCAGGAGCTTTCAGCATGACGTTGCTGAAGTAGGTGGCCAGGTTTCTTGAAACAGTTACGGATTATTCTCCTGAAGTCAAGAATTCATCCTCCCCTCAGCCACATCCAGAAGGAAACACAGAGTGAATTCACCTTCCAGCCCACTGTCTGGGAGATTTCACACTGGGGCAGCCCAATGCCAATACACCCAGAGGCTGGGGGAAAATATGTACAGATTGACATGGCTCTAACAGTGAGCTGACTGAGTAGAATTTGCTTTCCCTGATATCACTTTCACACACGTAGGTGAGGGGGTGTAGGCAAATATTACGAAATAAATTTCATGTTTCTATCAAATGGGACAATTGCTGTCAACACTTTTCCTGGAACAACCAGGAGGTTTGTAAGAATAGAATTTTTGATAAAAACTCCCCCATATCTTAGTCTTGTTTTCACATGCGGAGGTGGTAACTAAACAGTCTCCAGGCTTTCAACATATCCAGCTACACATGTACTGACACAGCCACATCCATCAGGATAGCAATGTGGCTTTGAATACTCTGTTGGAGGGCTGGGGGGCAGGTCTCTCTGTCCCAAGGAAGGATAGTTTTACTGCCCAGAAGGTGGTGAATAAATGGGTTGAGCTTAGCTGGTCCTTATGGCTCAGTATGACAAAAATGGAGTTTAATATAAAATTCAGGTAAAGATTGCTGACGAAAGGATCTTTTTCTCTAAAGGTGAATCTGTCTCTGGTGAAACCATTTCCTGCGTGCTTGTTGTGAAAGGTATAGATTAGGTTGGGTGCAGCCAAACAATAGGAAACTCCTGCTCGATCAGAATCCACATCCTGTTGCTGGTAACCCAGGGGATTTCCTCCTTGCTCAAGCTTCACTCAGCTGCTACTCAGAACATGCCAGCTGAATTAATCCAACATCAGATCACAGGCCTCTTTACCCATCCAGCCACGTGTTATGTGGTTCCTAAAGTTTATGTGGATATCACTGGCTGGACCAGTATTCCTTGCCCATCCCTTGTTGCCCTTGAGAAGGTGGTGGTGATCTGCCTTCTTGAACCACTGCATTTTATCTGCTGTGGGTCGACCCACAATGCTGTTCGGAAAAAAATTCCAGGATTTTGACCCAGCAACACTGAAGGAACAGTGATGCATTTCCAAGTCAGGATGGTGAGTGGCTTGGAGGGGAACTTGCAGGTGGTGGTGTTTCCATGTATCTGCTGCCTTTGTCCTACGAGATGGAAGTGGTCATAGATCTGGAAAGAAAAGCAGAAATTGCTGGAAAAGCTCAGCAGTCTTGGCAGCATCTATATAAAGAAATCAGGGTTAACATTTCTGGTCCAGTGACCGTCCTCGTAATGTAACGATTTACTGTCCAGGTTCCTTCCAAGACCAATATTGTCCACCTACAATCCGACCCCACCACCAAAGATATATTTCCCTCCCCACCCCTATCTGCCTTTCATAGGGACCGTTCTCTCCGCGACTCCCTCGTCTGCTCCACACTCCCCACTAGCCCCATCACTCACCGCACCCCCCTGCCCGCCCCGGCACCTTTCCCTGCAACTGCAGGAAGTGCTACACCTGCCTCTACCGTCCCCCCCTCACCTCCATTCAAGGCACAAAACAAACCTTCCACATTAGACAGAGGTTCACCTGCACATCTGTCAGTGTGGTCTACTGCATCTGCTGCTCCTGATGTGGCCTCCTCTACATTGGAGGCTCAGACACCGCTTTGTAGAGCACCTGCGTTCTGTACGCGACAAACGACAACACCTTCCAGTCGCGAACCACTTCAACTTGCCCTCCCACTACCTGGGCGACATGTCCATCCTGGGCCTTCTCCAGTGCTATAATGACGCCACCTGCAAGTTCCTTTTGACGGTAAACTTTGAACATTTTTCAAAGCAGTTATCAGCTTTACAAGCACTGAATTCTCAACTCAGGTTTTATCCACTTTGGAGGTGAGGGCTTTGTTTTCTTGAGGCTTTTTATTAGGGCTATGAAGTATATAAACACTACTCCTGGATACCACAAAATGTGCAAAGAGGCCAAGTAAAATGCTTACCTTTACTACGACAAGAACGGGGGCATTTAACAAATACTAACTTCAGATGAAAGTTAGCATCTTTAGTGTATTGTCATTGTAGTCATTAGAAATATTCTCAGTTGAGAGTGAACCTGGTTGTTGGACAGGATCATTTTATTGTAAGTTCAGCTTTCTTCAGAGACACTTAACAGCTCTGAAAGGAGCCTTTTAATTCAGATTTTTACATTTCCAACTTCTTAATTCCTGGTTCCTGGTTCCTTCACTGATTGTTTCCTGTTTTTTTTTTGTTTTCTCGACCATCTTTACCCTTTCTCTGGGTCTCTATCATAGCCATTTTAAGTCTTTTAAAACCCTCCTGATACCAAACCTGATCTGGGATTGAGCTTCTCTGCTTCAGCCCCACTACTGTCTAAAAGCTTCCTTTTATTTGAGCCAAGAACATCCCCCTTGAGATGACTGCGATCTGCCACAACCTTGTTGCTGATTCACAACAAATGCCAAGAGTCACCAGCATCATCAGCACGTGCTCAGAAGGTGGCAGCCATCTTTGTTGGCCATCTTGGCATTTGAAATGTACACTCCATTTGATTAACTCCTTGTAGTTGTTGACACACCTCTTGCTAGAACGTTCCTGAGGTTTGAACTTCTTCACTAAGTCTGTCAAGTTCATCTAGATTTTCTCTATGCATCATTGTCAATGTACATTGTGTACAATTGGCTCCAGACCCTGCATGTTCCATCCTGCCTGAAGCTTCAATGTTTCTGACCCTGTGAAATGTATTTTTGCACACATTTGAAGAGCTTAGTCGAAGATTATAATCTGGGTGTTGTGGATACAGTGCTACATGTCTAATTATTTGAAGCATTGTTTGCTTTCATTGGTTATTCAACTAGCATCAGATTTTGTTCCTGCGTCCAACCTTCTAAACAGGGCAGAATTTCTTCAACTAACTGTGGCTATAGTTGCTGACTTTCCTTGGTTGACTCTGTGAAACTCCTCCTCCCATTTACTTTCTTCAGCAAAGGAATGCCCCACTGTGTCCCCTACTGTTGGGATATGTACAGAAAGCTATGGTCTGTATTTAATGTTCAGTACTGAGGTTATGACATGGTCTGTGACCCTCTGAGATATTGATTGGCTTGAGCTCCAGCCCATGGGATGCCAGAATGATGTTGACCACACTCTGCTTTTTCTGAGTGCTCATTCCTTGCTCATCTCTGCACTTCCACTAGCCCCAAGTTCCCTAGGACTGGTCACCACTGCCCCTATGTAGCAACGTGAGGTCAACACACCTATGTCTGAGCATTAACTCTCTTAGTTAGCCACAACTATTTACAAGGTGTGGTAAGAGAGGACATCTTACTGGAAGTTCTTACAGCTAAAGGGGTCAAAGGGTCGAGGGAGAAAGTGGAAACAGGCCACAGAGTTGGATGATCAACTATGATCATGTTGAATGGTGGAGCAGGCTCGTGTGGACAAATGGTCTGCTCCTATTTTCTATGGTTCTATGAAGCTAACAGACTCGCGATTCAGTTCCACGTGCTCTGATTTCACTGTGACATCTCTTCTTGCAAACATGCTCTGTAGTTATTCCTTGGCTCTAGGTTTTAACCCTTTCCTCTCCAGAGCCAACTCTGCAGGGATTGGCAAAGAGATAAGAAAATTAGGGAATTGAATATGTGGCTAAAGCATAAGTGTGGGAAAGATGGATTCCATTTTGTGGGGCACTGGTGTCAGCATTGGGGCAGGAACTATACAAAGTATAAAGAACGGTTCAACACAGGAATAGGCCATTTGGGCCACAAAAACTGCGCCAAAACATGTAATGCCTTTAGAAACTTAAAACCTTTTACATCTATACTGTCCATATCCCTCTATTCCCTGTCTATTCATGTATCTGTCAAGATGCCTCTCAAACATTGCTATTGTACCCGCCTCCATCATCTCTTGTGGTACATTCCAGGCACTTACCACCCTCTCTGTAAAAACCTGCCCCTAGTACCATTGGAACAGGCTCCACCTGAACTTATCTTGGACCAATGTCCTTGAGAGAAGGCCAAACAGAGTGGTAAACTTTAAACCAGTAAATGGAGGGGGTGGGCTTGGAGAAAGTTAATACATTTTCAAAATCAAGTGATGTGACCGAGACTAAAGAAACAGTCAGGAATCCTATTTCGGATATGGCAGGGAATGGCCAAACCCTAAGTTATAAAACTATTGGTGAGGCCACAGATGGAATACTGTGAGCAGTTCTTAATTGCCACACTATCAAAAGTATGTCATTGCACTGGAGAGGAGGCAGAGGAGATTCACTAGGATGTCACCTGGGATGAAAAATCTGTTATGAAGAGAGACTGGATAGACTGGGTTTATTTTCCCCAGGGCAGAGGAGGCTGAGGGGGGAATCTGATTGAGGTATACAAAATTATGAGAGACATAGACAGAGTAAATCATAAGAATCTCTTATCCTATGGCAGACATGTGACCAGAGGGTGCAAGTTTAAAGTGAGGAGTAAGTTGTTTACAGGCAGTCTGAGAAAATTTCTTTTTCACCGAGAAGGGGTAGAAATACAGGACATGCTGTCTGAGGGGGTGGTGGAGGCAGGTACTCTCATAATATTTGAGAAGCATATGGATGAGCATTTAAAATGCAAGGGCATAATAAGCAATGGATCAAGTCTAGATAAATGGGATTAGTGTAGTTTGATGTTGTCGGTTGGCAAACACACAGTGGGCTGAAGGGCCTGTTTCTATGCTGTAAACTCTATCACTCTATGGCCTCTCATGTTTGTAGCTGTTCACCATTTAGAAAGAATCCTGTTCTCTTCTTTTTACATTCAATGTTCCTGCTCCCACGCTTGCCACTATTCAGCATAGTCACTACCTCTTTGGAACACTGCAAGTTACAAACGTGGGACAGTGTGAGAGCCTGTCTTAGTAGTCTTGAGGACTGAACTCCCACCCCCTCATCCACCTGTCAGGGGTTTCAGCCAACCGAATGCCAATAGGAAGCAACCAACAGTCAGTCATAATCACAACTGCAGCTTGGGTGCAATCTTTCAAATGATGAGGACTGATTTGGAACAAAATCAGTGAGGTTCAGTTCACAAACAGCTTGTATCCTCAGTCACTTCACAGGAAACATTATCAAAGACAAACTGACATCGAGCTGCCTAAGGAAATAGTAAAACAGTAAAGAGGTAGGTTTTATAAAGAGCATCTTTTAAGGAAGTAGCGAGGTTGACAGAGGTTCCTAGAGTTTGGGGCCCAGGCATCTGAAGGCACAACCACCAAAAGCAGAACAAGGAAAATGGAGAATGTACAAGAGGCCAGAATTAGAAATTAGCAGTGATCTCAGAGCATCATGGGCCTGGAGGAGTTCCCTAAGATAGGGAAGGGTGGGGCCTGGGGGCATTTGAAAGGAAGAACTCGAATTTTAGAATTGGTGAGCTGAGAGGCAATCTGGTTAGTGAGTAGGGGCTAATGGATGAATGGGGCACAGTATGATTTGGGACACAGTGAGCAGTATTCTGAATGAGCTGAATTTACACAGTGACCAGTATTCTGATTGAGCTGAAGTTTAAGGAGGGTGTTTACAAGAATAGTTCCAAGAATGAGAAACTTCAGTGATGAGGATAGATTGAAGAATTTGGAGAGAATAAAGCTAAGAGGAGATCGGATTGAGATTTTCAAAATCATCAGCAGACTGGATAGAGTAGGCAGGGAGAAACTGTCACACTCTCAAAAGGAACAAGAATGAGAGGACATAGATGGAAAGTGATGTGCAAAAGAAGCAAGGGTGATGTAAGAAAATGACATTTCTCAGAAAACATTTTCACACAGCGATAGTTAGGGTCTGGAATACATTGCCTGGAAATGTGGTGGAGGCAAATTCAATCAAGGCGTTCAAAAGGGCATTGGATGTTTACTTGGACAGAAATAATGTACAGGTAGTTCTCCTATAACATGATAATTGCATTCTTGTGTGACCTTGTGCTATAGAAAATCGCCGTAGAAAGTTGCATTATAGGGAAATTGCTATACCTGTAACAGCAGAAAGTTTGTGTTATCCAAACAGCGTCCACTATTTATCAATCACATTACAGCCAATTCACATTAACAAAACACGAGTTATAGTAGAATGACCCGTACAGGGATTTGGGGAAAAGGCAGGAGATTGGCACAGGATGAAGATGATTTGACGAACTGATAGAGACATGATGGGACAAATGACGTATTTCTTCAGCATAACAATTCTGCGATTCTGTACATGGTGGGGAGGCAGCCTCTGGCCACTGGAAAAATTGAGTGTAGATGCGAGGAAAGCAGAGGTGAAAGTTTCAGGACCTGCTGAGCAAAGGCAGGGACAGGTTAAATATCATTTTTTCATGCAATGCTGCTTTGTCTCACCATACAGGTGAGAGATACATATTAAATTAAATGTTTTATATTATATCTAATATTATAATGAACACAACAATGAACGTATAAAATTTACAGGCACAGCACAGCAGGAGGTGGTTTTGAGGTGTCTATTGACAAGATGGAACACTAAAGCCTCAATCTATTCGAATCAGATTTGATCTCCTAACTGTGAGAATGTTATTGGCCATGTGAATATTTCCTTATCAAACTCACAGTGGCATCAGGAAAGCCTTCAGAAATTCCTGAGGGAGTGCCGCACTGTCGGGGGGCCAGCGCTGAGGGAGCGCCGCACCGTCAGAGGGTCAGTGCTGAGGGAATTTGCTCTTCCAACACTGCATTGTTGGTATTGACAAACTTCAGCGAGTGCATTAAGGGCAGGGTTAGTGCTTGGGGAAGTCACCTGAGTGGGGGCTTCAAGGGCTGGTCACTGGGGCAAGGGGTGCAATATTTGGCAAGTCAGTGACGGGCTGGGGTGTGTCTAGACTGGTGAGGCTACAGGAGCTGATGGAAATGTCTTGTCTGGGTTCCTGTTTGGTTTGTTGTCTAGCGTTTACAATGGCAGCGTGCTGGGTGTCTGAGTGTGAGCAGGTTGGTGCAGCGTTCCAGTGACAGTAATGCTCTGTGTTGTTTTCAGGATGGATGATACGTACAGTCTGGGAACGCGAGATGTAAGTACAGCCCTGTGTTTGAAATGAATTCAGCTCTGCCTCTTCAGCCAGTACATTGCTGACTCTGATCACTATCTTCATTCTCAGGGTGGCAATGATTTTGGACAACTGGACCTCAACCTACTGAACACTGAGGCTGCACTCAGCTCATGTAAGTGGGTATGGGGGTGGGGGTGGGGTGGGGTGGGGTGTGGTGTGGTGGAGGCAGTGAGGAAGCGGTGAGCTGTGTGTCCAAATTCCAAAATGAGCCTCAGTCCAGCATCTGTACCAGGGTGGAATCTATACCAGCCAGTACAATGTTCTAGAAGCCTAGGCCTGTGTTCAGTGTATGGTGGGCATGGGAGGTGTAAACTGGGGGTAGTGATTATAGCAGTCACTTTTTGGGTGTGGGGGTATTTGGGTGTATGTTCAGTGTTGGGGGGTGTATTTTCAGTGTATAGGTGGGGGTCTGTATTTTGAATGTGGCGGGGTCCTGGACTCTGGGTGTAGAGGGCGGGGTCTGTATTTTGAGTTGGTGTAGGGCATGAGGTCTGCATTCTGTGAGGGCTGGTGAAATAACTCCACAGAGGCCGGTATCCCATCAACACATCACTCTTTATTTATACGTGGAGAGTCCTTTACACTGCTCCAGCTATGTCAGAACCAGTTCTCAGTGAACAGAACCACTGACACTCCTTAACTGTCAGCTAGGACTCTCTGATTGGAGCTATCAATTTAGTCCAATCAGGGAACTCGTATTCTATGAGATCCAACCGGCTGACCTTGTTATAATCACTGTAGCAGGATGTGGATTAGGAAGCTTTGAAGGGGGTGGGATGTAGTGTGGAAGATCGGGTGGTCACAGACTTTGTAAATCAGTGATACTGATTGACTGGGGTTTGGGGAATTGAGGGGATTAGGAGCAAGCCCAAGAGTGAAAGCCTTGATGAAGCAGTGACTCCTCTTGTCTTCCAGATCCAGCAGCCGGCCCCTTCCTGACCATCGTAGAACAACCGAAACAGGTAAATCCAACCCTTCCTAACACAGAAAATCATCCTATTCCCTCAGGATCTTTTGCTCATTTCAATCTGTATCCTCTGGTTATGGGCTGTTATGCACAATGGTTTCTCCCTGTCAACTCGATCAAAAACTTTGAATAATTTGAAAACCTCTCTTAAATCAACCCCCCCAGCCCACACCTAAACAAACTTCTGTGCGTAGTAGGGAACCACTGCAGCTCCTCAAATCTCTCTGAGGTTCCTCATCCATGGTACTTTCCTCATAAATGGGGAGGCGATGGTCTAGTGGTATTGTCACTGGGCTGTTAATCCAGAGACCTAGATACCTGTTCTGGGGACCCAGGTTTGAATCCTGCCACAGCAAATGGTGGAATTTGAGTTCAATTAATTACAATCTAATGATGACCAAGAACCTATTGTCGATTGTTGGAAAAACCCATCTGGTTCACTAATGTCCTTTAGGGAAGGAAACTGCCATCCTTACCTGGTCTGGTCTACATGTGACTCCAGATCCAAAGCAATGTGGTTTACTCTGAGCTGCCCTCTGGGCAATCAGGGATAGGCAATAAATGCTGCCTTGCCAGTGATGCCCTCATCCCGTGAATGAATAAAAAAAAGTAAATAAATCTCCTCTGCACCCTCTCCAAGTTCTTGGCCTGCAGAATTGGCTGTAATATTCTAGCTGGGGCTGACCTGGTGAATTCTAATGGTTCAGCATCACTTCCTAGCTTTTGGACACTCTGCATATATGTATAAAAATATTTGCTCTTGACCAGTCTTGTCAACTTGTTCTGGAACCTTCAGTAATTGGTGTGCACCTATCCCCAAGTTTCTCTCTTCCTGCTCCCTCTTCAAACTGTGCCACTTCTTTTTACAGCCTTTCCCTGTTCTTCTGACCAAAAATATCTCACTTCACACTTCTCTGCAAGAAATTTAACGCCTGCCCATTTCACCAAGCTGTCCCTGTCCTAACGTCTATTACCGCCCTCCTCACTGTCTCTCTGCATTTCTATGTTTCACTTTCTGAAGAAGGGTCGCTGGAGCCGAAACATTAACTTTGCTTTCTCTCTACTGATGCTGCCAAATCTGCCAAGTTTTTCCAGTAATTTGTGTTTTTGTTTCCAAGCGTCATGTCATTGGTGAACTTTGATAGTCTGCTCTGTGTGACAATGTGCCATGTGTTTGATGCAGAGGGGATTCCGATTCCGTTATGGCTGTGAAGGCCCTTCACACGGAGGCCTGCCTGGAGCATCCAGTGAAAAAAATCGCAAGACGTACCCAACCATAAAGGTCAGAACATGAGGGGGCATTGAGAAGATAGAAGTCAGAGCATGAGGGGAGCTTTTACAGCAGGCAAAGGTCATAGTGTGAGGATTGTTTAGAGGGAGCTAAGGTCAGAGAGTACGTAAGGCATGTTTGGAGAGTGTGTGAGAATCATTTAGAGGGGGCAAAGGTCACTGTGTGAGGAGCATTGAGGGGAGGGCATGGGTTAGAGCAATGTCTTTTAACTGATTTATATGTTTAATTTTCCCTTAGATTTTCAATTACACTGGTAATGCAAAGATTGTAGTGCAGCTAGTGACAGCCAAAGACCCTCCCAAACTACATGCTCACAGCCTGGTTGGGAAACAATGCACCGATGATGGAGTCTGTATCGTACAAGTGGGTCCCAAGGACATGACTGCACAGTAAGTTCACACGCACTGAGACTCATTCCATCACAACCTGCATTCTGCAGATGAAATGCACTAAGACCCAGCGTAACAGGTCACTTCAGCTTTCATAGTTGGACAAGGATGAAATAAATCCAGAAAGGAAGAACTCGAATTTATATAACACCATTCAAGATTTATGGACCAAGGTGTTTCACAAATTCTTTTGAAGTATAGTCACCACAGTAACATAATCCAAACATTAAGAATCCTCTGAGAGTTCTTGTCACCTTGATTTTAATTGCCGTATTTTGACATTTTCCCCTGGTTCTAGATTTAAGCAGTATTTATTTACTCACTTGCATTGCCATATCCTCCAGGGCTAGAGGCCCAAAGCTGAAATATGGGATTAGTGTAGTCTGATCTTTGGCCAACACAGACAGGATGGGTCAAATGCTCTCCTGTGCTGTGAATGTCTATATGTCTACATAGAATGTAACTCAGATTGCTCTGCACCTCAGCTGTCTGAAGTCTCTCTCCACTTAAACAACATTCCACTTTTCTTTTCTTCCTACCCAAGTGGAAAGTCTTGCATTTTCCCCGCATTATACTCTATCAACCAAATTTCTGTTCACTCACTTAAGCTGCCTATATTTCTCTGCAGATCCTTTTTGTCCTCCTTGCATCTTCCTATCCATCTAACATTTGTGGCTTTTTAACAAATTTGACTACATTAAACTTTAAAGAGTGTTTGGAGAATGTAGCAAGGAGGAAAGCAGAAAGCAGAACCCATAGATGTGTATAGTTCAGGAGACTAATCCTCTGTATCCTCGTTCTCTAGGTTTACTAATCTGGGCATTCTGCACGTCACAAAGAAGAATGTTCCGGATGTTCTGTTTGACAGGTTATTTAACGAGACATACCAGCGCAATCCTTTGGACAGAAAAAATTTTCTGAACAAGGCCATTCTGTCAGGTGAGGATGGCTGCTGTGGGAACATAGAGAACCCATTTTGACATAACCGCAGGGATTGTTTGGAGCTCTGCTTTCTGTAGCTGCCCTTTTATTTGTGAGGATCTTTGCAGTAGACTCTGAGAATAAAAGCAACAAATAAGGCAAGAAGAAGTGCACTGGGAAAATGTGAGCATGGTGCTACCATTTGAACATTGACTTCTATGGAGCTGAGTTGATGAGGTACGGAGGAGAGTCAGGAGCATTCGGGAGATGGTCAGTCCCAGTGATTGTGGAGCACTCGAGAGGCTGGTGCAGCAAGCCCATGGTTCGTAGGCAGACATATTCTTACTCTGTGTGCCGAGACAGATATAGACAGGAGGGCTCTTGTGCTGTGGTAGTGTCTCTACCTCTAAGCCAGAAGGCCTGGCTTTATGTCCCACCTGTTCCAGAGGTGTACATAAGAACATAAGAACCAGGAGCAGGAGTAGGCCATCTGGCCCTTCGAGCTCACTCCGCCATTCAATAAGATCATGACTGATCTTTTCATAGACTCAGTTCGACCTACCCATCCTCTCACCATAACCCTTAATTCCTTTACTTTTCAAAAAATTATCTATCTTAGCTTTAAAAACATTCAATGAGGAAGCCTCAACTACTTCACTGGGCAGGGAATTCCACAGGTTCATAACCCTATGGGTGAAGAAGTTCCTCCTTAATTCAGTCCTAAATCTGCTCCCACTAATTTTGAGGCTATGTCCTCTTGTTCTAGTTTCACCTGCCTGTGGAAACAACTTCCCCGCTTCTATCTTACCTATTCCCTTCATAATTTTATGTGTTTCTATAATATCGCCCCTCATTCTTTTAAATTCCAATGAATATAATCCCAGTCTGCTCAGTCTCTCCTCATAAGTCAACCCTCTCAACTCTGGAATCAACCTAGTGAATCTCCTCTGCACCCCCTCCAGTGCCAGTACATCCTTTCTCAAGTAAGGAGACCAAAACTGCACACAGTACTCCAGGTGTGGCCTCACCAGCACCCTATACAGCTGCAACATAAGCTCCCTCTTTTTAAACTCCATCCGTCCAGCAATGAAGGACAAAGTTCCATTTGCCTTCTTAATTACCTGTTGTACCTGCAAACCAACCTTCTGAGCTTCATGCACAAGGACACCCAGGTCCCTCTGCACAATTTTTTACCTATTTTTTGCTATTATTCCTACCAAAATGGATGACTTCACATTTATCAACATTGTACTCCATCTGCCAGACCTTTGACCACTCACTTAGACTATCTATATCCCTCTGCAGACTTTCAGAGCCCTCTGCACACTTTGATCTACCACTCATCTTCGTGTCATCTGCAAACATTGACACACTATATGTGGTCCCCAACTGCAGATCATCGATGTAAATGGTAAACAATTGCAGTTCCAACACTAATCCCTCAGGCACACCACTAGTCACTAATCGTCAACAGAAAAGCACCTATTTATCCCCACTCTTTGCTTCCTGATAACCAATCCTCTATTCACGCTAATACAGTGCCTGTAACACTGAGCACCTTTTGTCTTATGCAGTGGCCTTTTGTGTGGCACCTTGTCGAATGCCTTTTTGAAATAATAATAATGATATAATAATGATATTTTTGAGCAGGTTGATGAGAAAATGTTATAAACAGACAGGATCTGTCTGAGGTCTGTTGACTTTAGAACCAGAGGACGTAGCATATGAACCAGGCCATAGAAAATCAAGATGAGGAAGAATTTCTTTGCGCACATTGTGGTGAATTTTTGCAATTCTCTATCCCACAGGGATGTGGAAGCTCAATTATTGAGCAGGCTCAAGACAGGAATCAATAGGTTTCTGGAGTCAAATGATATCATGGGATTTGCAGATAGCACGAGGAGATGATCAACCCTCATCCAGAATGGTGGGGTAGGCTTGATGGGCTGAATAGCCTACACCTATTCCTATGTTCCAAATCAGTTATATTCAACAGCACAAAAGAAGGCGCTTTATGTCTAACCGGTGTTTGTAATGTCCACAAGTTAATCATTTCAATCACATTTGAAACACACTTAGTTCCCATCTTCTAACCAATCTGGTTTTACTTCAGCCACTGTCCAATCTAACGTTGCACATTGACCTGGCTCCTGCAATGCATTGGTCATGAGCAGAAAGCTCCAGGAATTTGAAAGCCTCAGTTTGAGACACCGTGAGATGAGGTTTGGCATCTTGGTGAAGTTCTTTGTGCAGGGCAGGTCTCCAGGAGAAAGAGACCTGGGAACAGCCATGTAAAACCCAAGTTCTGGACTGGGTCTGCTGCATGATCAGGAACTTGGAAGATTGGAACATGGGAGGAGCTGCCAGAAGGGCTGAACGGCCTCTGTCTTGGGTATTTAGCATCCTCATCCTGACAGCCGTTAATAAACTGCTGACATTTACAATCTCACAAAACAAGCAATTGGCCTACAGGCCTGATGGGGCTTAACAGGGTGGATTCTGAGAGAAAGAGCCCCTCCAATCCCCCCCCCCCCCCCCCCCCGCCATCCCCCAAAGTTCGAGAAGTGGGGACTAGAGGACATGGTTTAAATATGAGAGGTCTCCCATTTAAGACAGAAATGAGGAGAATGTTTTTCTATCAAAGGAACGTTAGTCTGTGCAATTCACTTTTGATCCATAAGGGAGTCACTAGTAATGGGCGCGGACCATAACCAGATCAACCATGATCTTATTGAACAGATCAGCAGTCTTGAGAGGCCAAAGGGCCTACTCCTGCTCCTAAATCCTATGTTCCTATACATGAACAGAATGGAACACAAGTTTCTGCCAATCAGACACACCAAGCCACTAAAAAATTGACATTGTAATTGTTAATTTGGCAGGTACTGATGAATGAAGATAGATTCTCACAGGAATTAGGATTAATTTCCTGGAAACTGTTTTTATTCTCGATTGTATTATGACTGGAAAGACAGTGCATCAGTTACTGTGGGGCAGCAGGGTTACACAGCCCTGATACGGAGAGTTTCATGTACGGTTATGTGAGGGTATTAATAACCAACAAGGACTCTCTTCAAAACCAGCTCAAGAAGCACAGCAGTTTCGCCAAGAGTCTGAGCAATTAGCCAAGGAGATGGATCTGAGCGTTGTGAGGCTACAGTTCACAGCTTACCTCCCTGACAGTGATGGCATGTATACACGGCCACTTGAACCTGTCATCTCTGACCCCATCTTTGACAGCAGTAAGTAACGGGACAGTGTGTGGGGGTGACGCTGCGTGTTGTATATGTGTAGGGGGGACAACAGTGTGTGGAGGGGTTTAACAATGCGTGGGGGTATGGGGGAGCAACAGTGTGACCAGTAAGGTCAGTCCTGTTCAAGTCAGAAAACACTGCTCGGTCTAACAGTTAAAATGTGTGCAGCCTGAAGGAATGTGTGTTTGTCCATAATGTTTCAATTTTACTTCAATCACAAAGTTATTTCATACATGAGGAGGGTGTTTGTCCCAAGAGCTGCTGTGAACTGATGCAGAGAGAGCTCTGGAAGATTCACAATCAATTAGCGCAGTGTTTACAATGGCTGGGAAAGGCTTTGTTGGCCACTGGATGATTCCAGGTCAATGGGTCACACTTGGGTGGAGTGTGGGGAGGGGAGGGGTCAGGTGACCAACAATCTGCCCCTGGATTGTGGGGCAACCAGTGAGTTGCCTATTTTCACACAGGGCAAGGCTTCATTGGCAGGGCCACACTGTCCATTGGAATGGACGTGAGAGTAAACCAAGGGTTAGCTTTAGGGGTCCTTCACTTTTCTATCAGATCCCACAAGTGCCTGGGAGCCTGCGTTGAACACAAGTCCTTGCTGTTGAGCCATTCCACGCTGGGGACTGGAAGGGGGTCACCCACCCAGATTGACCCTTTGGGGGCGAACTCTGGGGGCATTTCCCATCAGGCAGCTGGGGATTGATGAGCAGGAAAAGTCTGCGATTAATGAGTGATGGCTGGTCACCGCGACTGAACACTGCTCCACCTGGACCGACATGAATGGCCTACCATCACTGTACCGTCAGGGGACCCCTGAGGCCAGTGTAAAGAGTGGCTGCTAACCTGGCCTCCATGCCCAAGACTCTGTAAATCACCAGAGCCCAGTTCGTCAGCGTGCTCGCCAGTGGGAGTATGTCTGACCATTAAGCTATAAAGATGACTCCTTTTTAAAAAAAGTTCACTGCTGATTGGAAAGTGAAATGATTGGTCTTTTTTTTTAAGAAAATCTTTAAATCAGCATCTGTTATTGTGACAGTTACTGACATTTCATTGTAACTGTACAAAGAAATCTCACTAAGAATTTTATAACAGAGAATAGACATTGCAGGGAAAATGAGGAGAGAGCGAGAGACAGGGAATGAGGTGATGGAAGGGGAATGGGGAGAAGGGTGAATGAGGAGAGCGGAAGAGAGAGGAATAAGGAGAGGGAGACAGAATTAGAGGGACAAGAGAATAGAGAGAGACAGAGGAATGAGGGCAGAGAGGGGGTCGAATGAGAGAAAGAGGGAGGAATGAGGTAAGACAGAGGCAGTAATGAAGTGAGAGAAGTGGGGAGAGGGGAAAATAAGAAGAGAGAGATGGGATCAGAGAATTAGAAAAGAGAGAAGGGTATGGGGGGGGAGAAAGAGAAAGGAATGGGTGAATCCGGAGAGGGAGAAAGGGAGGGAATGAGGAAAGAGGGAGGCAGTTTGAGGATTGGAGGTGGATTAAGGAGGGGGAGGGGAGGGTGACAGGCCTGTTGGAGGGTAGAAGCAGTGTAGAGACTCTACGTGCTCAGTCACCGGGGAGATGGTAAGGCTGTTTTGTCTGCAGGATGCAGGGGGATATACATCTGGATAGTTAGCAACCTCGGCTTGGAAAGGCCTTGGAGAGATCTGAAGGCTGTGAGAAAGGTTCCTGCAGCAAGTATACAGGGCTGTAGTGGCCCAGTGCAGCTCATTGAGAGTAGCTGCTTGGTTAAAGGCCTCAGGTGATCCATTTCAGACAAGTCAGAGTTTGTTTCTGATTAAGGAGAAGGGTTGGATGTGAGTTGAGAATTTGATGGATTGTGGAAAGGGGATTTGGCAGGAGAGATAGAGAGAATGTGCATGATGTGGCTGAGGGGAAAACAAGCAGCTTGGTAGAGGGCTGGATGTAACAGTGGAAAAGCTGAGGCTGAGACATGTTGTAAATACAGACCTTGGGCTAAGGCGACAGTCAAGGGTTTGTGTGAGACAGGCAAAAAGAAACCTGAAAACTTTCACATGAACATCTGAAAATATTTCAATCGGCAGCAGCTGCCTCTGAAAGCAGAGTATATTTGAGTCATTGAGAAATCCCAGCAAAATCCATTGAGTTTCCAGATGAGCTCAGCAGCCAGAGTCTATGAGACAGTATTAGTCAGTGGGAAAAGTGGAGGCTTTAGAAAATTGTTCAATAGACACATGGCTGAATATCTTGGTAAGAACAAGTCCTAGATTGACGACTATCAAAGTCTAAAGATTAGTCAATTAGACAACACAGGGTCTTGTGTTGGGGTGTCAGCCTGGAGCAGAGACAGACTGGGGATGAGCCAGCCTTGGTTGGAGGGGTTGAGGGCAGAGGACTCTGAAGAGACATAGCTCAGTTGGTTCTGGAAGATCCTAGTGCTGACATAAAGGAAGTTACTCTGCTCAGGTCTTCCCCGTAGAGACAATGGTATAGTGGTAAAGTCTAGTAATCCAGAACCTCGGGCTGATGAAAACTGAAAGAACTCAGAAAATCAGAAACAAAAGCAGAAGTTTCAGGAAAAGCTCAGCAGATTTGGCAGCATTTGTGGAAAGAAATCAGAGTTAACATTTCAGATTCAGTGACCCTTCCTCAGAATGTCAGGCTAATGATCTGGGGGTATGGGTTCAAATTCAGTAGAAAAAAAAATCTGGAACTAAAAGGTCGTCTAATGGTGACCATATAAACAATGTTGATTTTGCAACCTGCTTTATGTAAAGGTCTTAAAGGCCGCAATTTTATAGTAGGGAACAGGATATGATTTCAGTTGATGGGAGATGCAGGTGGTGTAAAGAGACAGAAGAATCTGAAAGCAATCTCTGATTGAGATAATAGACTTTTTCTTGGGGCGTCCCATTGTGATAGTAGACAGACGTGTAGAGAGCTATGAGGATCTTACATGGAGAGAGAGTGAGATTGAAATGATTAAAGGCAGTTAGATATGAAAGCCTAGGTTCAACGTGGTGTTGATAGTGAGGACTGGGAAACATGGTGAGTGGTGCTTCAAGCTCCTGTGCTGAAATCAGTGGGTAACATGCTTTGGGTAGGTCCCATGAGCTGGTCCATTTGCAGGTCCCTTGTGGAGGGTGGAGGTGACTAGTGGACGTCAGTCATTTTGTAGACTGACTACTCATGAGCTGATGTCTCAGAGCTACAGCCAAAGATAGCAAAAGTTCATGAGCCAGTACGTGTCTGGGCATTTTGTGACTAATAACAAACAGAGTATGGGAAGACTGTCCAGTGGACTTCCCCTGGTGTTTCCTGCGCATTCAATTAAAATAGCAAAGACTCGAGAACGGGAAATTCCCTGCAGTTATTTCTGCACTATTTTATTTGAGTTTACAGACAGGACGTGATAGATGTCTTTTATTACTATTCTCACTCTGACACTTCTCACTGCTGACAGCAGATAGTAACTGATGAAAGTGATCAGGGAGTGCAAGGATAGAGTCAGAACTTCCAGCCCTGCATTGCACCAGGCCCGTTTTTATGAAAATGAATGATTCCCTGTGTTAGGGATCATGCAGCAGATTTTCATCCATCTGGTTTGTTGAGTTTAAATCTGTCAAAACGTTTCCAGCAGCAAAATATAGTGG
This sequence comes from Rhincodon typus, assembly GCF_021869965.1. NCBI lineage: Eukaryota > Metazoa > Chordata > Chondrichthyes > Orectolobiformes > Rhincodontidae > Rhincodon > Rhincodon typus. The sequence continues at coordinate 933,826 of NC_063365.1, read as the reverse complement.
CTGCTGGAAATCGTAAATAAAAACAACAAATGCTGCAAAGACTCAGCAGGTCGGGTAACATCTGTGGAGAGTTAGCGTTTCAGGTTGATGACATTTCATCAGGTTTTTATTTCTCATGGTTTTCCAGATGTGTGTGAAGCTTGCTTTGCCCATTTTTCACTTAATTTTAAGCGTGCTGTTTTTTCCAATCTTGTATACTTGACAGAGGCTCCAAATGCTTCCAATCTGAAGATTGTCAGGATGGACAAAACGTCAGGCTGTGTGACAGGCGGGGATGAGATTTACCTCTTGTGTGACAAGGTTCAGAAAGGTAAGGTTTTTCAGGTCGAAGGACAATAGGCATTAGCCCATTTGTGTTCAGTATTTTGGGCAAAGATGCTCTTTATTTAGCCGGGTTTGGTGTGGGCATTGTTTCGTGAATGAGGGAGTAGCCGACTGTGATCAGAGTGGCTGTTCTTCGCATCAGAATTTTATGACGTTAGACAGCTGGGAAACTATGGAAATGTAGCAAAGTTGAGCTTAGTCCCACCTTCAGCTAACAGCAGGAATCACTGCGAAGGTACCAGCATGGGGTGCTGGTGGAGGTTATGTTGTCTGATTGCTGACTCATTGGTAGACATGCCACAGTGGAACTGTAAGATCCTGACATATGGTCCTGAAAAAGGTCAAGGTTTCTTGTACTGAGGAGCTGTCCAAGCAATGTTCCCTTCACTGTGTCTCATGCATAAAAATACAGGGCTCTAATTTGATCTGCACTTTTACACTGGAAACTGCTGTCACACAGCAAACCTTTTGCACACAGTATAGCTGTACCATTGAATCCTATTTATTCCGAATCATAAAGTACACTGCTGGGGGTGGTGAAGCAGAAACTGTGTCCTCAGTTTAGAATAGGTCAGGTAGCTTAGTTTCAAAACAGCGAGATGAAAGGTTCTCTTTGCAGTTAGTGGCAGAGCTTCCTACTGAGCGAAGTTGACTAAGGTGGTTCCTGATGGTCAGTTCCAGGACACATTGTCAGTTGTTTCTCATCTTGATAGTCACGAGACAAATTGATAAGGTGAGGGGCAGACTTTATTTAAATTGAACAGGCTCCATGGTTTTATTATTAAAGGTTTGGAGTACAAAACAGGTTTTGTTGAACACAACATGAGAAGCAGAGGTAAGCTATTCAGTCCCTCATGTTTCCTTTACCATTCACTAAGGTCACGGCCTCTCAGCATCTACTCTGTCAAACCTTCTCTGAATCTTATGTATTTCAATGATAATCACTTCTTAGTGTCCTAAATTCCAGAGAAGTTAGCCAATTCTACTAATTTGCTATTACAACCTGTCATTTCAGGGAATCTAGTGAACCTTCATTGTTACCCCTCTAAGGTAAGTATATCCCTGTGTATGGTGACCAAATGTGCACAGTGCTCTACGTAGTCACACCAATACCATATATCATTGAATCACAGAAGTGATCTGGCTCTACAAATGAGTATTATTACTGAGTGCCATTTTTCTGCTTTTTCCCCATATCCTTGCATATTATTTTTATTCAAGTAATGATCCAGTGTCCCTCTCCGATCCCTCAGTTGAACCTGCCTCCACCACATTTAAAGCAGTCTATACCATACCCTAACTACTCACTGTGTAACTTTTTTTTCACATCACTTTGCTTCTTTTGCAATTTTTTTGCTTAATTTTCATGAGATTTGGATTTAAATCTATGCCTTCTCATTCATATTCCTTTTACAAATGGGAACAGTTTCTCTTTCTACTTACTCTACCAGCCTGCTCATGATTTTGAACAGCTGAATCAAATGTCCCCTCAGCCACCCTCTTTTCAAGGAGAACAGTCCCACCTTCTTCAAGCTACCCTCATCACTGAGTCACCTTTGCAGCCTCTTTGCATCCTTCTCACAGAGAAGTGCTGGCCCACACTTAAGGAGAGATTTCCTAACTCTCAACAAAACTGAGGCAGAGAGACTCAACTTGAAGGATGCATCATCTCTAGGTACCTGAAGAAGTCTAACTTCGCTAGTGGGGAAATGACTAGAAACAATTATTCGGGATAGAATTAATAGGCACATGAGAAAAAGATGGATTGATTTGGAAGAGTCAGTGTGGATTTGTCAAGGGAAACTTATGTATCATTAACTTGCTGTAGGATTTTGTAGAGGTAACAGAGAGGTTGATAAGGGTAATGCTGTCGATCTCGTATTTATGGACTTGCAAAGGCATTTGATACAGTTCCACACAACGGACTTGAGGAAAGTGATAGGTCATGGAGTAAAGCAACAGTAGCAACGTGGATGCAAAATTGACCGAGTGATAGGAAACAAAGAGTAATGGTAAATGGGTCTGTTTTGGGCTGGAGGAGGGTTTATAGTGGAGTTCCCTAGGGATGGCTTTAGGCGCCTTTGTTTTCCTGATAAATATTAATGATTGGAATCTTGGTATGCAGTGGGGAATTTCAAAGTGTGCAAATGACACAAAACTTGGGAGATTTATAAACTGAAAACTTGGAAGAATTATAAACTGTGAGAACTCCAAAAGGACATTACAAGTTGGTGGAGTGAGAGGATAAATGTCAGATGACGTTCAATGTGGAGAAGGGTAAAGTGATGTATTCTCGTATTCTATGAGGTCAACTTAGCTGATCTCATTAAAATCATTATGGATAGCTTTCAAAATTTTGAGGGGTCTGGACAGAGAGAGACAGTTTGTGCTCATAAATGGCTCAAGAACCATAGGGCACAGTTTTAAAGGGTTTTGTAAAAGAAGCAAATGCAATATCTCAGAAAACATTTTCACACAGTGAGTAGTTAGGGTCTGGGAATGTGGAGGAACCAGATTCAATTGAGGCATTCAAGAGGAAATTATTTAATTATTAAAATAAAAACAGTATCTTGGATTATGGGAAAACAGTAGGAGACTGGCACAAAGTTAAAATGCTCAGAGAGCCAGTACAGGCACAATGGGCTGAATAGCCTTCCTCTGCACTGTAACGATTCTATGATTTAATGATGGTGTTAACCACATAAACACAGTGGCCATAAGAGCAGGCCAGAAGCTGGGAACATTGTGGCGAGTAACTCACTTCCTGACTCCACTTGCCTGGATGAGTGCAGCCCCAACAACGTTCAAGAAGCTTCACACCATCCAGGACAAAGCAGCTCGCTTGACTGGCACTACATCCACAAGCATCCACTCCCTCCTCCACGGAAGTACAGTACTACCAATACTGAGCAATCTACAAGATGCACTGCAGAAATTCACCAAAGATCCTCAGACAGCACTTTCCAAACCGAAGACTACTTCCATCTAGAAGGACAAGGGTAGCAGACACATGGGAACACCACCACCTCCAAGTTCCTCACCGAGCCACTCACCATCCTGACTTGGAAATATATCGCTGTTCCTTCACTATCGCTGGGTAAAAATCCTGGAATTCCATCCCTAATGGCATTGTGGGCCAACCTACAGGTGGCAGACAGCAGCAGTTCAAGAAGGCAGCTCACCATCACCCTCTCAAGGGCATCTAGGGATGGGTAAGAAATGCTGGCCAGCCAGCGATGCCCACATCCCACAAATGAATTTTTAAAAAATGCTGTGAATATTAGTTGTAGCCAGAAGATCAGGAACATTTTAGAAACCAGCAAAGGATGACTGAAAGAATTATAGAGAGAGGTTGACACATGAGAGAAAACCAGCAAAAAATATACAACAGACACTAAGAATGTCACCAAATATATAATAATGAAAATGGGAGCTAAGACAAGAATAGTTTCTTGAGAAGATGAGCCGGGGAATTAATCATGGGAAATGAGAAAATGGCAGGGACCTTGTACATGTATTTTGTATCTGTATTCACAGTAAAAACTGCAAAAGTATCACACAATAATTGCAGACAATTGAGACACAAATGTGAGGAAGGAACTTCAAACGTTATTGTATCGCTAGTGAAAAATGACCAGGAAAGCTAATGAGGCTATAGTTCCTGGACCTGATATCCTGTATTCTAGGACCATGAAGAAAGTGGCTGCATTGGTGGTAACCTTCCAAAATTCAAAGTTCCCTGGATTCTAGAAAGGTTGCAGATTGGAAAACCAATGTAATACCTCTATTCAAGAAAGGCGTGAGACAGAAAGCAGGAGACTAAAGTCGATTAGCTTAAAATCTATCATTAACAAGATACTAGAATTCATTATTAAGGAATACAAGTGTAACAAGTAATTAGGAAGACAAATGGCATGTTGGCCTTTATTACAAAGGGAATAGAATATAAAAGTAGGGAAGTCCATGCAACTGTACGGGGCATTGGGAAGACCCAACATTCTCTCTTATTTTCTTTCCTGCTGTGTGTATTCTGAGCTTAATGTATGGCAGAAGCTTCTGGAAGTGGAAGCCATGTGTCAGCACAGTAATCGACACGCATGGGTTTCCCAGTGGCTGGGTTAGGCTGAGAGAGAATGTTGGTGAGACCACGTCGAAAATACTGTAATAAAAACAAGACTGGATGGAGAAACTGAACAGCTCTGTGGAGAGAGAAACAGAGTCCATATTTCGGGTCCAATGATCCCTTCAGAACTCTGGAGTACTTTGTACATTTTAAAGAGGAATAAACTTGCAGTTTAGGGAATGTTCACTGAACTGATTCCTAGATGAAAGTTTAGGAAAAGTTGAGCAAGTTGGACCTATACTCATTGGAATTTAAATGAGGCAATCTCATTGAAACAGGTAAGGTTCTAGAGCCAGAAGGCTCTTCACAGGATCATGACTGATTTCAGATGTTGAGCACCAGGGATTATGAGGTGATTTAAGCAAAGTGTTGAAATCCATGGTTGGTTGTAATGTAGTGAATAAGGGGAAACTGTTTCTATTGGAAGAAGTAAAACAGTGACTTAGTAAGTTAGAACAGGAGGAAGCTTTTATTGTGTTGTTAAAGTTATTACGATCTGGAATGTGTGGTCTGAAGCTCATGAGAGCAGATCCAATAGTACGTTTCTGGCGATGTTTGCCTTTTTCCTCATAGTTCCCAAAAACCACAGGTTGTTACTACCTGAGAGTTTGGCTAAATTTCCCCTCAATTTCCATTTCTGTGTCACTTATGCACATGGAGGTTGTCCCTGAGAGAGGAGAGTTACTGGAAGCAGCTACTACTACTCTTCAGTCCGGAAATGGCTGTCTCAACCAATTTGTTCCCACTTCCCTGGGCCTTGAATTTAGCTGCGGATTATAGAATGTGACCAAAATCCTTGTGAAAATCCACACAGGGGACATCCACACAATGTCCTCCATTCAGCATCTCAGTGACTCAAACTGAAGAGCTGTATGCGATTTCCCCTGATGTGCTTTGTGTTTGACACATACTGACTGTCTCTCTAAGCAGCCCATTTTGCAAATGCCTGCAAACTGTGCCTCTGATGTTCTAATGCTCAGTGGCCCATCATGACAGCACCGGAGGGATGGTTCTAGACTAAGGGAGTAGGAGATTTAAAACAGATATGAGGAAAAATTACCTCTCTCAAAGGATCGTGAATCGGTGGAGAGAGAAAGTAGGAACTGCAGATGCTGGAGAATCTGAGATAACAAGTTGTAGAGCTGGATGAACACAGCAGGCCAAGCAGCATCAGAGGAGCAGGAAAGCTGACGTTTCGGGCCTAGACCCTTCTTCAGAAATGGGGGAGGGGAAGGGGGTTCTGAAATAAATAGGGAGAGAGGGGGAGGCGGATAGAAGATGGATAGTGGAGAAGATAGGTGGAGAGGAGACAGACCGGTCAAAGAGACGGGGATGGAGCCAGTAAAGGTGAGTGTAGGTGGGGAGTTAGGGAGGAGATAGGTCAATCCAGGGAGGACGGACAGGTCAAGGGGGCGGGATGAGGTTAGTACGTAGGAGATGGGGGTGGGGCTTGAGGTGGGAGGAGGGGATAGGTGGGAGGAAGGACAGGTTAGGGAGGCGGGGACGAGCTGGGCTGGTTTTGGGATGCGATGGGGGAGGGGAGATTTTGAACCTTGTGAAGTCCAACTCTCCGACACCACCTCCTACCGCCCCCTTGATCATGACCCCACCCCCGACAACCAAACCATCATCTCCCAAACCATCCACAACCTCATCACTTCAGGTGACCTCCCACCCACAGCCTCCAACCTCATCGTTCCCCAACCCCGCACCGCCCGCTTCTATCTCCTTCCCAAAATCCACAAACCTGACTGCCCTGGTCGACCCATTATCTCCGCCTGCTCCTGCCCCACCGAACTTATCTCCACCTATCTGGACTCCATTTTCTCCCCCTTGGTCCAGGAACTCCCTACCTACGTCCATGACACCACCCATGCCCTCCACCTCCTCCAGAACTTCCAATTCCCCAGTCCCCAACACCTCATCTTTACCATGGACGTCCAGTCCCTATACACCTGCATTCCCCATACAGATGGCCTAAAGGCCCTCCGCTTCTTCCTGTCCCACAGGCCCAACCAGTCCCCCTCCACTGACACCCTCATCCACTTAGCCGAACTCGTCCTCACCCTCAACAACTTCTCTTTCAATTCCTCCCACTTCCTGCAGACAAAGGGGATGGCCATGGGTACCCGCATGGGCCCAAGCTATGCCTGCCTCTTTGTAGGTTACGTGGAACAATCCCTCTTCCGTACCTACACTGGCCCTAAACCCCACCTCTTCCTCCGTTACATTGATGACTGTATCGGCGCCGCCTTGTGCTCCCACGAGGAGCTCGAACAGTTCATCCACTTCACCAACACCTTCCACCCCAACCTTAAGTTCACCTGCACCATCTCTGATACCTCTCTCTCCTTCCTGGAGCTTTCTGTCTCCATCTCCAGCAACCACCCAGAAACCGATATCCATTTCAAGCCCACCGACTCCCACAGCTACCTAGAATACACCTCCTCCCACCCACCTTCCTGCAAAAATGCCATCCCCTATTCCCAATTCCTTCGCCTCCGCTGCATCTGCTCCCAGGATGAGGCATTCCACTTCCGTACATCTCAGATGTCCTCGTTTTTCAAGGACCGCAACTTCCCCCCCTCAGTGGTCGAGAACGCCCTCGACCATGTCTGCTGCATTTCCCGCAACTCATCCTTCACACCCCCTCCCGCAATAACAACCAAAACAGAATCCCCCTCGTCCTCACGTAACACCCCATCAACCTCCGGATCCAACACATCATCCTCCAACACTTCCGCCGTCTGCAATCCGACCCCACCACCAAAGACATTTTTCCCTCCCCACCCTTATCTGCCTTCTGGAGGAACCACTCTCTCCGTGACTCCCTTGTCCGCTCCACATTTCCCTCCAGCCCCACCTCACCCGGCACTTTTCCCTGCAACCTCAGGAAGTGCTACACCTGCCCCTCTGATGCTGCTGTGAATCTGTGGAATTCACTTCCTCAGAGTGTGGTGGATGCTGGGACATTGGGTAAATTTAAGGGGGATATCAACACATTTTTAATTAGTAATGGGCTGAAGGGTTATGGAGAGTGAGCAGGAAAGTGGATTTGAGGCCAAGATGAGATCAGCCATGTTTGTATTAAAAGACAGATAAGGCATGAGGGCTGAATGGCCTACTCCAGCTCCTTGTTCCTCCGCTACTGTCAGCAAAAAGGGTAAGAGTTGAAATCGATTCTGAGTATGTTGCCCACCACTCTTCCTCCTCCCCTCCTCCAGTGTTGAAGCTACCTATCGGAAAATCCAATACCAAAATACTTTGCTTTCCAGATGACATCCAGGTGCGTTTCTACGAGGATGATGACAATGGTTGGGAGGCCTACGGAGATTTTGGACCTACAGATGTTCACAGACAGGTAAATAAAAACACTGCAGTTCATTGAAACCCTCTCCTGGTGAACAATTCGGCTACAGGGTACCCTGGTTTTGTGCATGTTCTGTCACTGCTATACTCTCCCTCACACTGTGTGCTGCTGGGCTTTGTGTTCTGGGACTGCATCCTAAATAGTAAAAAGTATGAAGAAGTGGGGGGAAAGAGAGAGAGAGAGAGCAAGAGAAAGAGAGAATCCAGGCTTAACATCTGAACACTAATTTGTACACTCTGCCTTTCTATTCCTGGACTCTCCAGCGGGCTGAAATACTTAGTTTCTGTGACATTTACCTGAATACCTTAACACCTTTGAAACTTCAATCAAGTCATGATTTAACCTTCTAAATTCCAGGCACTACAGCCTTTGTTTGCTTTATGCTCTCCTTATAATGGAACCCTTAGCATTCAGCTATCTGTCTGGTAAAGCTACACTGCTCCCTCTCCAAGGCCAGCATCTGCTTGTGAAGGAGCAGTGCCCAGAGCTACACAGATAATCACCAGCTGTGGTCTTCATGTTTCTGAAGCATGACATTATTCTAATCCTCGAGCTAAAACAGGCCAGCATTTCTTCAGGTGTTCTTTATCGGTTTCTTCACATTGTAATAATCTCTATACGTGGACCCTCTGCTCTCTCTCAAACTGCACTCTCACCAGTTACAAAGTGCCCTGTTCACTCCAAAGAGAATGACCTCACATTTACCTGCACTGAAATAAATTTTCTACTGTTTTATTATTGATCAATCCACATCTCCCGGTAATTTTAGATTTTCATCTGCGTTGATTACAACGCTGCCTTCTGTTGGGTCACTAGTAGATTTGGAAATGTGCCTTTTTCTCCCATCTTCTCGGTCATTAATAAATAAATAGCTGAGAGGTCATTCCTCACTGGATTACCAACACTCACCTCCTGCTGATTACAATCACTCTCCAATATTCTCACTCTCTGTTTCCTTCCTCTTAGCTAACTTCAACTTTTGCTAACAATCACTTGAAAAGGACCTTCTCAAATGCCTCTGATACACCATATGAATAACAGTTGTAGACAGTTCATTAATTTAGTCTCCTCTTTAAGAAATTCAGTCAGGCACATCCTGCTCTTTATAAATCCAGCTTTGAAACTGGGTTTTATGCCCTACTTTCTAACGTAACTTTGCTTCAAAACTACATCATGAGCTGCAAAGTGCTTTGGGCGATGTGAAGTTGTGAGAGGCACTACAGAAAAGTCAGTTTTTTTTCTTTTTTTTAATCTAACACCTCACCTGAAGGAGGTACTTCTGACAGTGCAGCTCTCCATCAGTATTAACCCTCTGAACAGTGCGGCATTCCCTCAGCTCTGACTCTCTGACAATGCAGCACTCCTTCAACCGTGATCCTCTGACATGCAGCGCTCCCCAAGCTCTGATCCTTTGACAGTGTGGCGCTCCTTCACTGGAGCGTTGGCCTTGTGTTTTGAACCTGTTCCCTCTCACAGTGGGACAAGATGTTTTTTCTCTGAACTATTGTAATTTAATGATCAGGATTCCAGCCCAGCTGATGTTCACCAGATGTTGCCCATTTGAAAGTTACTGTTTAGCAGCTGTGCAAACATCTGGAAATGTGATTTCTCTGTGGGTTTGTTTATTGCTCAGTTTGCCATTGTTTTCCGGACCCCGCGATACTGGAATATCGATATTGAGAAACCAATCACCGTCTTTGTCCAGCTGAAGAGGAGGAAGGATGGTGAAACCAGTGAGGCCAAGGCATTTACTTACTGCCCCCGAGTGGAAGGTAAGTCTGCAATCCTGGTCTGGAGCTGGGGGCCCAGATATACTCTCACCAGCAGCGAGACTTCCAAGTGCTGTTTCAGAGGTCAGCCAATTAAACCTGACCCTTTGAAAGAAAACGGGAAGTATATTTAAAAAAACAGCATATCACAACCTCAGGACATCTCAATGCAATTGAGCTACTTTGCGAATTGCAGCTAAACTGACAGCTGATTGTCACACAGCGAGGTCCCTCAGATGGAAAATAGCCATGTTGATGTTTGCCACAGATTTTATGGTAGTTGTTTCCCTCAGGGGAGAGGAGCTGAGAATCCAGGTCTGTACATCAATGTTCAGGATTCCAGAGCAAACGTACACCACACGACGGTGCTCAGGATCACTTTTCAATCTTCAGGACTGCAAGGATTTGTTCAGAACTTTGTGCTCAATTTACAACCCTTGTGGAGATGATTGTGGCCTCTCTCCCAGTCCTGTGTGGCCTCACCTCTCCTTGCCATAAAACCATAAGACAGGAGCAGTAGTAGGCCATTTGGCCCATCAAGTCTGCTTTGCCATTCAACAGGGTCATGGTTGATATGGTAATCCTCGACTCCACTTTCCTGCCTTTACCTTTCATTCCCTTACTGATTTGAAAATCTGTTTATCTCAACCTAGAACATAGTTAGTGACCCAGCCTCGACAGCTCCCCGCAGTAAAGAATTCCACAGATTCACTACACTTTGAGTGAAGCAATTCCTCCTCATCTTTGTCTTAAATGTGCAATTCCTTATTCTGCAATTACATCCTCTGGTCATAGACTCTCCCACAAGGGGGAAATAATCTTTGTGGATAATTGGCTGGGACGTCTGAGTGATCCATGGTCTCACTTTGGGTTGAGCCTCCTTCAGCCTTTAGGCCGAGATCAGCCTTCCCCTTGGGCCCAGAGTTTCCAGCTTGGTCTGAGCCTGCCTGCTGCCACCCGCTATTCAAGATAAGGAGCAAGGTTGCCAATCTCAATATGCCCCTCATAACCCGTGTGTCCAAGACTGGAGTGAGCGCTCACAGGGCTGCAGTACTGATTGATGCACTAAGTTTTTCAAAACAGAAGTTACTTTTCTTTTTTGCTTTAATCTCCCTACAGTTAGATATTAAGCAAGGGACAGCGGGGCTATGTTTTTGCAAATGCTGATTTGATGGGAAGCCATTTGCATCACTCCTTTGTTTTCCTTCCAACAGACAAAGAAGAAGTCCATCGCAAAAGGCAGAAGAGACTCCCTCATTTCTCGGATCATTTTGGGGGAGGGGGCTCATCAGGGGGAGCTACAGGATTTGGCGGAAGAGGAGGGGGAGGAGGTGAGGCCTGAATTTTAATCTTGTTTGAATTCTTTTATCGGGAGATAGAGACCAGTGCCTCCAATAGCTGGGAAACTGCAGAGGAGAGTGGGGGCAGGGGAAGGGAGCAGAGGTTGAATGAACTGGGGGTGGTGTTATCTTGTGTGCAGCAGCTGGCCAGCTGACTGAATGGTGAGCTCCATGAGCACTCTCAGGACCTCTGTTGCTCTCTTTACAGGTTATAACTTCAATTCTATCGGTTTCATGAACAGTTTTGGGAACCCACACTGCACGTTCCAACAGGGAATGCACCACTCTGGGGGACCACAGGGGTGTATGGAACTAACCACTGAGCAGAGCCTCCAATACACCACCTCACCACAACACACGGTCCAGAACACGGACAGCTCTTCAGGGGAGGCTCATCAGCTCCCCACTCGGTCAGGTAGGTGAGATGACATGTGCAGAAATGCAGCGGATGCAGTGTACCAGGACTATCAGAAGGACATTGACGGGACAGTGCAAGGGATCCTGGAGAAGAAGCATTGAAATAGGGGAAGCCACAGCTGCTTTGCAAGTGTGAGAATTGTGGGGGTTTCCTGAGTAGTTGGTGATAGGAAGCCGTGTCCCACAGGGTCTGTTCTGTACACCATGTCGATGATTTTGAGTTTGTGGGAGTGGTGACCCAGTTTGAAGGCAATGTTCAAATCTGTAAAGCAGCTTCAAGAGGAAGATTGTACTGCAATGGGTTGGGTAAAAAAGTTCCCTTTTGGACAGTGTGTGTGTTGAGGCAGGGGAGTTGGTGTATAAAAAAGAGGTAAAGATCCTAATCAGGCTGTAAAGTGGCGAGGGGCTGATTGAGGAGGAAATGATTTCGAAGGGTTCAGGTATATGTTAATGGAGCACCTCAAGTGGATTCGACCATTAAAAATGACATTGAATCATGCGTTTTGCTGTAAGAGTACAAAAGTTTGTACAAAATAGTACATTGAAACAAAATCTAAAGTGATAGTCTCCAAATTAAGACAAACAATCCTCTGACTGCAGCACTCGCTCAGTTCTGACTTTCTGACAGTGCAGTGCACCCTCCGTACCGACCCTCCGACAGTGCGCGCACCCTCAGCACCGACCCGTACTACACTGGAGCTATCAGGTCCTGTAGATGGTGGCAGCTGCCTTCATCATGAGTCGCAGTGAGTTGGCATGGCCATCCAACAGGCCACATCCTGCCTGTTACACCCCACGCAGTTTTTACAGACTGCGCAAAGAGCTTTGCGTTCACTTTTACATTAAGTGTCAATCTATCCCCTCTCTTGCCAATCTCATTGTTCACTTCACTCCACCTCTTACTATATTTGGTCCGGCTCTTGCTTGAAGAATTCACCTGATGTGTATCATATAGCCTGTCTTTTGCTTCACCATATTCTTTGTCTCCAAGGAACTCTAGCCTTGATTCGTCCTTATTGAAATGTTCAGAACTTGTACCAGAAACTATATTGGGTCTTGTTCAATGTAGAAGTTCCAGTTTAAATTATTTTTAAGATTGATAGAATCATACAGTACAGAAGGAGCCCTTCGGCCCATTGAGTCTGTACAGCTAAAAAATACACTACTACCTACACGAGTCCCACTTTCCTACACTAGGCCCATAGCTGTGACAAATTCTCCACTCTAACTTGATTCAGGAACCGGTTCTTTAAACTGGAAAACTGCCAACCACTCTGCTATATAGTGAGGTGAGAGAGGAAACCAAAAGATTGCAGAACAGATAATCTAACAATCATTGTTGAGAAATTGTGTGTAGAATGACAGAGCTCCTTTACGTTTCAGCTGATCAAAGAAACCCGCCCTAGATTTGTAGAGAATAGGCCATGATTGCTGAAGCATATTGAACGTTTTCAAGAGGTGACTAAAGTTGTAGACAAAGGATGTCCCTGCATGTTATTTATGTGTCTGTAGCATTTATTTGGACTGCCAGAACTCATTTACAAAAGTGCCTCATCAGAGATTGTTGGCAAAGGTGGAAGCTTGTGGGATTGAAGACAAATGATTGACCTGTTAGGAAATGGGCTAAGTATTGGGAGATCCAGAGGTGAATAATGGGCAGAGTGGTGTCTTGCACTGGTCCTATGATCTTGTGTTGTACTATCAAACTATTCACTGTATTTATCAGTGACTGAGATGATTGTGTAGAAAATCATGTATAGTCAAAGTTTACTTAGAGATAAGTGATATTGCACACAGAGTGGATTGAAACATTAAAATTACCAAGAGATATTGACAGACTGAGAATGAGCAAAACTGTGGCAAATATTTTTTGAAGTAGGCAAGTGTGAGACTATCGAATTTGGACTTAATCAGTGGACTCTCGGCGGTTCGGGGTGGAGGGCGTCCCGGTAAATACATTATTAAAGTGTCATAAACATGTCTAGAAAATAATTCAAAAGGTTAGGGGACTGCTGGCCTTTTATATACAGGAGGGGAAACTTGATGCTTGACTTGCATAAAGTCCTGCTTACAGCAGTTCGCGGCACCAGTGGGAAGGAGATATTGGCTTTGGAGGGAGTGTAGTGAAGATTTATCAGAAGCCAAAGGTTACATTACAAGAAGAGATTCTACAAACTAGTGTTGTAGATCTTATGACTTAAAAAGTTATGGGTTCATATTAAGGAGAATGGATAAGGTATACTCTTTCCGCTTTTGGGGCATCTAGGACATAGTCTGGAATCAGTAGTGTAATTAGGAAACACTTTTAAGCGTAAAGGATGGTAGAGATTTGGGATCACCTGTAAACAGCAATTGATACTGAATTATTTGTTAATTGTAAAAGAGTTTTGCAAATTTGTGTTAGCTAAAGGTATCATGGGATATAGGGCAAATCGGCTAAAGCTACTAAGGGAAACGGGCCAAATTAGCTAAAGTACTAAGGGATATGGGGCATGTGCAGGTAAATGTAATTACGCTATGATCTCATTGAATGACAGAACAGGCTTGAGGACTGCATGGCTTTCTCCTGTTTGAATGTGGAGCTTGTTTAGTAGGAGATGCTGGTCACTAATTCTTCCTTTGTTCTACAGAGCAATTTCTTCATATGAGAGCTCTACAGATTACAGAGCGTACAGCCCGAGCTTTGTTGGACTATGCCATCACTGGGGACGTACGCATGCTATTGGCTGTTCAGAGACACCTGACAGCTATTCAGGATGAAAATGGAGACACGTAAGTAATTGTTTATTCCTGAAACAATGTGTTTACAGTGATGTCTCCTTGGTGATGTATTTTTGATGATGTACCTACCCAGTGGTGTGTTTACAGTGACGTACTGTGATTCCATTAGAGACTGAAAAAAGATATGAATTTCCCAGTGCCCTCTGCAATCACATAATGAGATTTCACAACCCAAGACTTTTACTACAACAAACAAATTAAAATCAACATTATCTAATTATTAGTTCACAGGCAATTAATATGCTGCATTACAGCTAAAGCTATTGTCAGAATTCACTTCTTAACATCGCTGAAAACCCCAAACCATATTGATACCTCCTCCATACTCTTGGCAGGAGTCACTTTAAGCCATGTGTATGAGAATCCTGAGATTCTTCTGCCTGAACAGCCTCCCTTCTCCCTGCCCAACCAGGGTGAAACTTCCAGTGTCCTTTTAAAAGCACTCCTCTTCACACAATCTTTTGAACACAAATGGGTTCCAAATAACAAGATACACTGTCACAATTCCTCGATTCTTAACTCTTCACAATCTTTGTTTCATCAAGCAGGGTTTCAGCCCTTGCTTGGATGAGCCCAAAATACATAGGAGCAGATGTAGACTATTTATTCCATTGAATCTGCTGAGCCATTCAATGAGATCATAATTGATCTGATAATCTTCAACTCCACTTTCCTGCCTTTTCCCCATAACCCTTGATTCCCATCTTAAAAATCTGTCTATCTCAAACTTGAATCTAATTAATGATCCAGCCTTGACAGCCCTCTATGATGAAGTATTCCAAAGATTCACTACTCTCTCGGAGAAGAAATATCTCCTCATCTCTGTCTTAAATGGGTAACCTCTTATTCTGAGATTATACCCTTTGGTCCAAACTTTCCTACAACCTCTCCACATCTACTCTGTCAAGTCCCTTTAATTGTGTTTCAATGAGGTCATCTCTTATTCCACCAAACTCCAATGAGTACAGGCCAAACCTACTCCACCACTTGTCATAAGAGTATCCCTCCATACCCAGGAGCAGCTGAGTGAATCTTCTCTGGACTGCCTCCAATTCCAGGATAGCTTTCCTTAAAGATTCCCTTTCTTTTGACTAGCTGCTTACGGACTAGACCAGACCCCCTCAAATTATTTTAAGAAGGTAGCCTAGACCCTAACTTTTTATTTTTTTTAAAGGTAGGTATGAAGTGCATGTTCCAGATATGATGTGACTGGTCAAACTACTCGACATTAAGCAAAACACAATTTATTTAAACACTACAGTTAAAATACAAACAAAAGGAAGAGGAATTTAGAATGACTTAACTATTGGAAAACTTAACTAATAATAGATACAGTATTTACTATATTAGAACAGTTAATTAGTAATAACATCCCATAAACACACCACTTGGCAAAAAGGTAAATTCAAACACAGATTCTTACATGCAGTTTTCCAATCAGGGTGGAACAACATCAAGAGAGATTTCAGAGAATGTAGCAGCTAGGAATCATTTTTACTGAAACTCCAACTCTTCTGGGACCCAAACAGCTTCTTATTGCTACAGGAAGTTTGATCTGTGAGAACCGGCCACTCCACTTCCATTGTTTCAAAACAAAACCTAAAGGCCTCCTCTGTTGACTTAGGCCATCTCCCATAGCCCACTTTGACACCTCTGCTTTTACCATCTCTCTTCAAATAAAAACTCGGGACAAAACAACCTTTTTAATGTGACAGCATTGTCACACTGGCAAAGGAGCATCTGCTTTCGTCTCCTCCCTGAAATCTTTCTGTCTGATTGAATTTAAGAGTCTGTCAGCAGCAAGACCAGGTCCTTTCTCCTTTCTATCCTAGTGTTCAAACTTACAGCTGACATTGAATAAGTTTTGATTTACATTTCTTGTCTCCATAATGAGTAGATCATGTGCGTTGGTCTCCAGGCAGACTTGGTATCAGGTTACACAGGCCTACTCCAAGCAGATTGCACAGAGGTCCCATCCCCTTCTCCAAGCAACTCCATTTTACCGCAAATTAAAGAAGACTGTCTGAAGCATAACCATCTTATAAAGTCCAGTGCACTCAGCAACAGCATGGAATGTGAAAGAATTTGAGAAGGATTTGGGGAAGTAAATGGGAAAAGACTAGTTTTGGAGAGCAGCAGGTTTAGAGGGCAGTGGGTTCCAGCTGCCATCCCAGTTCTGAGGTATCCTAGTTGACTTTGGAGTCTTGTGCCCACCTTTGCCGGGGTTGGTGGATTTGTCCAAGAACTGACTGGGATGTGGATATCAATTCTCACAGGGTGGAGACTGGGGTTTGAAGGAAATCTACTGTACCCACTGAGGAAAGTTGATCACAGAGGGAGGAGCCAATCCAATCCATATACCTCCCCCAAATCAGGTCAACGAAATGTCTCAGTGCTATCTGAGGCTGGCACTTTGTTCCAGATACTATTTGCAGACAGTGCTGAGCTGCACTTTTAATGGGCTCTCTTCTCTCAACAGTTCATTACATTTGGCCATCATCCATCAACAGCCTCTGGTGGTTCAGCAGCTGCTCCAGGTTATCGTCAGTATTCCAGGGCAGAACATCATCAACATTCCCAATGATCTACGTCAGGTCAGTCTCTGTACATCAGCATTCCCAATGATCTACGTCAGGTCAGTCTCTGTACATCAGCATTCCCAATGATCTACGTCAGGTCAGTCTCTGTACATCAGCATTCCCAATGATCTACGTCAGGTCAGTCTCTGTACAATAATATTCCCAATGATCTCTTAAAACGTATATGACCTAAAGGTTTGGTCATCTGACCTAACATTCCTCTATGTGGCTCAGTGTCATACTTGGTTTTGGAATTGCTTTCCTTTGTACTCGACATTTATTTAGATTGAAGCTGATTTGATGTTTACATGCCTATCCTTCCAGCCTTTTTAATGTCATCTGGTATCTTATTATATTTCACATCAATTAGTTACCCATCAAGTTGCTGTACACAGAAATGTGGCTCTTCTACTTCCAATTCCTGAATCCAGATCACTGAAGGTGTCACATTCAAATATAGCAAAGACAGCATATACACATATAGCAAACAAGGCCACAGGGATTAGGTATACAGTGATGCTGTCTCTACACTGTCCCCATCAAACTGCCCCCAGGGCAGGTACAGCATTGGGTTATATTACAGAGTGAAGCTTCCACTACACTACCCCAACAAACACTCCCAGTTCAGGGACAGCATGGAGTTAGATACAAAATAAATCTTGCACTACACTGACCCCATCAGACACTCCCAAAACAGGTACAGCAAGGGGTTAGATACAGAGTAAAGCTGCCTCTACACTATTGTCATCCAATGCTCCCAGGACATGTACAGCACAAGATAAGCTACAGAGTAAAGGTCTCTCGATACTTCCCCATCAAACACTCCCTGGACAGGTACAGTATAGGGATTTGTTACAGAGTGAAGCCCCCTCCAACTGTCCTCATAAAACACTCCCACGACTGGGACAGCATGGATACAGAGTAAAGCTTCCACTGCACTGTCTCCCATCAAACACAGCTAGGGCGGGGGTAGCATGGGGTTAGATAGAGAGTAAAGCTCT
Organism: Rhincodon typus; assembly: GCF_021869965.1. NCBI lineage: Eukaryota > Metazoa > Chordata > Chondrichthyes > Orectolobiformes > Rhincodontidae > Rhincodon > Rhincodon typus. The sequence continues at coordinate 916,122 of NC_063365.1, read as the reverse complement.
CTCTGTACTGTACCCCATCAAACACTCCCAGGACAGGGACAGAATAGGGTTAGCACTTTGATCACTGTGCTGTAAGCCTCAAACATTTTGTGATTGCTTTGTTTTCTGTATCCTAGACCCCTTTGCACCTTGGAGTAATCACCCAGCAACACAGGATTGTTGAGCTCTTACTCACTGCTGGGGCTAATGCCACTATTTTGGATCGTCATGGAAACTCTATCCTCCACCTTGCTCTCCACAGAAAAGATGAGAAGATGGTGGAATTACTGCTGGAACATGTCAAACCTCAGGCCCTCAGCAGGCTGATGAAAATGCCAGACTGTAATGGTAATGTTCACAAACCCATCGTTAAAATGTCCACCACCGTTTCTTTTCTTTATTAATTCACAGGATGAGGGCATCGCTGGCTTAATTGCCCAGAGGGCAGTTAAAATCAAACACATTGCTGTGGTCTGGAGTCACATGTAGGCCAGACCAGGTAAGGATGGCAGTTTCCTTCCCTAAAGGACATTAGTGAACCAGATGGGTTTTTCCCCAACAATCAATTCATGGTCATCATTAGACTCTTAATTCCAAATATTTATTGAATTCAAATTCCATCATCTTCCATGGAGGGATTTGAACCCAGTTCCCCAGGACATTATCTGGGTCTCTGGATTGACAGTCCAGCGATAATACCACTAGGCCATCACCTCCCCCTGGTCTGATGCAAGCTGCCAAAGCACAGGAGCCCAGGTTTGACCCCTGGTGGTGGTGGTGGAGTTAACTGACCTCCCCTCCAATGGTGGGACCACTGCAATTTTCCCAGTTTTCCTTGTATTCCAGAGAGGTTGGGATTCCTGCTGCTGATCTTCATGCACAATCCTGTGTGTGGCTGCTCGAGTGAGGAGTACCTGTGCCTGTGTTACTGTGTCCGCATCCCCAGGCGCCTTCTGGTCTCTTAATAGCTATGCCCAGCAAGGTTCAATACCATAGGACATAAAGGAGATCAAATATAACCCAAAACTTCCACCTTTTTTTAAGATGTAGAATCTCAGCAAATGTGTAACTGATATTTTTCTTAGCCAATCATGGAGTGTCCATTTTTAACTGACTGTGCCTGATCTGTTCCTTTCTTTCTCCAGGATTGTACCCTGTGCATTTGGCAGTGAAAGCCATGAATAAAAATTTGGTGCAAGTTCTGCTGAACAAAGGAGCCGATAAAGACGTAGCTGAACAGAAGAGTGGCCGAACGCCCTTGCACTTGGCTGTGGAGGTCCAGAGTCTGAATCTGGCTGCGCACCTCTTGTTGGAAGTAAGTTACTTTAGACATGGTAATGGTGTCTCTGCAGATGGCCATGGGGCACTCACCTCCTCATCCTTTCTCCCCTAGCACGTATTCTGTAGGTTGCTAAACCAGCCTGTTCTCTCGCGCTTAACATCAAGGCCGATAAAAGACACATTTTTAATCAGTAAGAGAAAAGGCAGGGAAGTGGAGGTGAGATTATCAGATCAGTCATGATCCCATTGAATGGCACAGCAGACTCAATGGACCAAATGGCCTACTTCTGCTCCTACATGTTACAATCACCAAGGAGTCTGTGCTCTCCAGGGTCTCCTGAGGTGAAGTTTTCCGGGCGTTTACCAGTGTGCAGTATTGGTCACTAGCCAACTGGGATGGATAAATTGGTGTTTCTGAGATCCTTAAAGAGAGCTTGATGAACAATGGGGAAAGTATAACAGCAGTCCAATGAAAGAGCTACAATATTCTGCATGTTCCAATGTTTATGGAGGCAGGGGTCTTGTCACTTAAGCTGCTTCTGAAGTGTTTAAAGTTTTATATCCATACTTTGCAAGTCAGAAACTAGTCCTGAATTCTTTGTGCTATGTTCTCCCCCAATTCAGGCTGCTGCTTTACCAGCCTCCTTAATCCATCTCTCGCTAAGGTCAGGCCCCACCAAAGTTCTCACAGCTTTTTATGCATCTTTATTTCAGCATTTAACACCATAAGTCTGCCGCAAGTTACTCTGTGTGCTGCTCTCTCTTACTGCTTTCTGATTATTATCAATCTTTCATTCTCTCTTTTGTCTCAGAGTCACTTCCTCACTTCCCCTTGGTTTTCTATTTGTGCTTCTACTGCTACTCTGTCACTCTCTCACTCATACATTCTTTCTCTCACACTTTTTTCACTCCCTTGTACACTCTGTTTCTCTTGTGCATGTATAAGAAGTATTTAGATGGACCTGGCATCGCAAGTGCACATGGGCCAAGTGCTGGCTGGAGATCTCTATGACTGTATGAGGCCTTTCTTTTCTCATCATTGTTTTCTCTCTCTCTCACTCTCTCTGTGCACCCACTGACATGCTGTTGTTCATTAAGTGGAGAGTAATCAGAGTTAACATTCTGGGTCAAGTGACCCATCCTAACTCTGATTTCTGTCCACAAATTCCGCCAGAGCTGCTGAGCTTTTCTGGCAATTTCTGCTTTTGTTTATGATTTACAGCATCCACAGTTCTTTTGGTTTTTATTTGCTGTTGTTCATTGTCCCTCTCCCTAAGCCCTGCATTTAAAACAGGATGATTGGGAACAGATGGAGACAGCGATTCCCTGAGGAACGAAGCTCCCAGCCCCCGAGTCAGAGAGGATCCTACAAACTGAGAGAGTGAAGACACTTGGTCTGACTGTGCTGAAAGGATCAACTGCTGATCTGTTTGTAAACCCTTGTGCCAAGCAGACAATTCTAATAACGATTTGTTGCTGTTTGTCCCAGGCTGAAGTGGAGGTGGACCGGCCTACATTTGAGGGGAACACTGCTCTTCACTTGGCTGCAGGATACGGTCTCCCAGCTCTCACAGCTATGCTGCTGACTGCAGGTTTGTCACAAGGGCATCTGTTCACTCCTGTTCTCAACACTTGATGGGGCCAAATCTCCCTCAGAGTCACAGTGTAAATTAGACACCATATGAGATCCTCTGTGTGTCTGAATGTTCCACTTCCAGAAAATTCAGGAAAGGGAAGTCTAGTTGTCATTTGATTTCTACCCCACTGAGACTGTATCTTTGTTTGAGCCACAGCATCATTGAAGTTTACAGACCAGAAGCAGCCCCTTGGGCTCATTGTGTCTGTGACTGTTCTTGCTGTAGCTTTCACATTAGCCCTTTGTCTTCATCTTTATTTCAGTCTATTTCTGTCATTTAAAAGACCAAAAGTTCCTGCCTGAGGGAAAACCATCTCTGCTTCAATACGGTCTATGCAGGAATTTTTGCTCCTATCTTTCCTTCTGTTTTTATGATGCCCCCTCATCACTGTCTCTTCATGTTGAGGAAGACTACTGATAATCCATGCACTTCTTAGTTTTAAAATTGAGTAAATCTGTTTCTCCTTTGCTCCAGTTCCCCCAGTCACACGTAAAAACCATTCAGGGGAATGATGCCAATATCCTCACTGTCGTGGGCTCTTCGACCTTGCACCCAAGTTATGATCCAACCCTCTGCACGGAGCTTCCTCCCCAAACCCCACCTCATCCTCTCCAAAGCTCTGTCCCACTCTTGTGCAAGAAGACCCGAACCCTCTGTCCAACTCCCACCTTGGGCACAGCTTACCAATTGTGGGTAATCAGAATATATTAGTGACTGAACGATCTGTTTGACTTTAATCTTCATCTCTCCCACCACCAACTGCAGGAGCTGATAAATATGCAGAAAATTATGAACCCAAAATAGATTCGGAGGAAGAGGATGAATCGGATCAGGAGATCTGCCATGGGCACACGCCTCTTGATATCACTGCCTGTGAGAAGGTATGTGGACAACTTGAGGAGGGATCAGGCCATCTGAACAACAGCTAATTAGATTCCCCCACCTCCCACCTAATCTTCAACAATACAACACAATGCAATCCCTGTCTATGCAATATAGCCCTTTTAGTGTCAGTATTGATCTATTCTGTGCCCCCTCTAAGCTCATTCCTCCAGAATAGTGCCCAGAACTGAATGCAGGATTCCAGATCAGGTTTAGCTAGATCTCTCTGCAACTATAACAGAACTTTTGCCCTGTCGTATCTCAGCCTTGTTAGGTAAAAGGAGCATCCCATTATCATTTCTAATTTTTTTTTATATCAGACTACAGGCATTTTCCAATTTCTGCAAATAGATTCTAAGTTGCTCAGTTCCTCCATAATTCTGTCTTCAGTCTAAAATGGATGACACTCATTCTCCACATTAGACTCCATGTGCCACAGTTTTAACTACTCATTTATCAATGTGTTCCTTTGTTACAGTTCTGCTCCTATTTTCATGAGCAGAAATGTAATAAAGGAACATAATGATTAAGTGTCAGGCAGCCTAGTGCCATTGGGAAACTTAGATTTAAGAACTGGCTATGATTAGTCAAAAGGAAACTTGGTAAGATGGCTGACACAGGAATGGTAAACTTTGTGATTTTCGTAATGTTCGAGCACTAAGATCTTGTTTTGATTTGAATTGAATGGGCCTTTTACTGCGTTGCAGAAACCGATTGTCTCTCTTGCTCTGTACAGGTTCGTGATATTTTACTGGGAGAAACTTCAAAATGGAAGGATGGGGATCAAAAATTGCCTGAACGCCAACAAGGTAACTGCCTCTCAATTCTAACCCTGGGCACGACGTGCTCAGTGACTACCCGCACCAGCCACTGTACTATGGGAACCCATTCTGCAAAGCTCCTAACAGCTTTTCTTTCACTCTTTAGTAAGTGCCTTTGCTCCCATCAGGTCTTAGGCAAAAGATTGAGACTGTTCCTAATCTAAGCCAATAGCTCAATAATTAGTCACTGTGTCCCTGATCTCTCAGTTCGGGAATGCTCTGACCAATATTCTTCTCTTGATCAGACTTTGCAGACAAAGTCATTCTGAATGTTGTTTCCATTCCAAGGAATGTGTTTGACTTTCCCCTTCATGAGCTGTGTGAGTGATGTTTCTGGTTCTCTGCTTTGTCAGTGCATGGTACCAATGAGCTTAGAGAGGAGAAAAAGCATTCATATAGACCCTGTGACATTGAGTGGAACAAATCTCACGCTTATGGTCAAGGAACAGAACAGTGTTTTAGGCTCTGTCAAGGATGCTGCACTCAATTACTGTGCATCTATTCCAACAAAGTAGTTGGTCCGGTTCTAGAAAATGAAGCAAGGGAAATAACTGATGTAAACAGAGGACAAGAGTCAGAAAATAGTGATCGTAATATGATTAGGTACAGACTTTGAGTCAGAGTGGGCTCCGCTATCTGCCTGAGTCTCTGCTCACTGTTGTTCAACTTCACTACTTAATGTGTTCTGAGGTAAGCAGGCCTCCTCCACTGTGGACCAGGCCTCTTGGCAGTGCTCTGCCTCCCTCAACCAGTGAGGCCTTTGCATGAACCCATTTCACTGTCCCTAATCTGCATCAGGCTGCAGAATCTGAAGATATGGCTGAGGTTTCAGGGGAGGATATCTGGACCCAGTGCAGTTCCTCTGCACGTTTCCTTCGGGGTGTTTTTGAATCCCTGGTTATTTGGACTGTAAACTAACTGCTGGCTGTCGTTTCCTCACAGGCAATATTGCATCACTGGGTTCTGAAACCCTGGGAGAACTGAACAAAGTGTTAAACCAGGAGGTGACAGGGTCAGACTGGATGAAACTGGCAGAGAATCTAAACCTTGGCTCTCTTACTGAGTTACTCAAAAGTGCCAAGTCTCCAAGCAAGTCACTGTTGGATAATTTTGATGTATGTTTGCCTGGTATTTGTTTCTCAATTGTATTGACACAAACTGTACAGCCCGGTAACACAATGGAAAAGGTCAGATTTGCTCATAAAGATTAATCATCTTCGATTATTCCTTCAGTCATGTAATCGGGGCTCTTGAGGGTCTAAGTGAACAAAGTGTTTTATGGGAAGGGTCCTAATTTTAATATGAATTGAAGCCCCTGTGTTCAGTGCTTAGTCTGTGCTGAATACTTTCAGCAAAAGAAGGTGCTACGCTTAACTGCATCTTGTCCTCTCACTTTCCCATTGAGGCCTATCCCTCCAGCATCTTAATACCCCTATCAAAACCCACAGTCAATAGGGAAGAGTCTAAGGGGACACTCAGAAGCATTTGATGTGGATCCACAAGAGGTCAGTAGCAAAAATGGGGTTTGTGAAAGAGTCCTAACCATGTGATATGTCTAGGATCAGAGGCCATAATCTCAAGAGTAAGGGGTTAACTATTTAATCATAGATGAGAAGGAATTTTTCTCAGAGTTTAATGAATCAGTCAAATTCTTTACACCAGAAGAGTCATAGAGTCATACACCATGGAAACAGACCCTTCGCTCCAACTTGTCCATGCTAGTCCCATTTGCCAGCATTTGGCCCATCTAAATGCCTTTATTGTAATTGTACCCACCTCCACCATTTCCTCTGGTAGGAGTGTAGAGGCTGGGTGTTAAGTATATTCAAGGCTGAGATAGGTAGTTTTTATTAGTAAGGGAATCAAGGATTATGGGCAAAAGGGCAGGAAAGTGCAGTTGAGGATAATCAAATCAAGCACAATCTTGTTGAATGGCAGAGCAGATCGATGGGCTGAGTGCCCTACTTCTGCTACTATGGTCTCATGAGTTTAGAGGAAGGAAAGAAATATTGTACAAAATATAGGGATATAGCAGGAGATTGGTGCTAGGTAATGATGCTTGTTTGAAGAGCTGGTGCAGGCACAATGGGCCTAATGGCTTCCTTTTGCACTGTAACAATTCATGGTCAGAGTTAGGATAAAGGGAACATACTCTTGATTTCTGGGATATGAATAGTGAAGTTCCCTACGATCTGTGGGGACTCATCATATATATTAATGACTTACAGAGAATTCAGTAGTTAATACAGAATTCTGTAGGTAAGCTTGGATATGACACTATGTTAGGAGGATGTAGGTGGGACGAGAAAATTACAAAGGGACATGGATAAGACTAAAACAGGGCCAGTGTATGAGCAGTCTGGTGAAATGATGATCAAAGGAACCAGGAATCCCCTTTCCAAAAGAAAACACTCTTTGCTCTGGTTTAATTGTGCTGAATCTGTGCTGCCCTCTCTAAGGCAAATACACCCAAACCTGTGTGTGGTGCCCAGAATTAAACACAGTATCACTCTGAGATAAAGGCCAATATTTCATCTAGCTTCTTAATACCTTTCTTGTACCTCCTGTATGTGACCTGTGTTTGTTCACCAGAATTATACCAGGGAGAAGAGCTTTAAACCAGGAAGCCAATCTTTGAGGCAGCAAATTCCTGTTTCCTATGACCACCTCCTGCTAGACTGCTCTTTCACTGCCCTGTCTCAATCCTGTAAATTCACAGCAGGACTATCCAGTGGCTCACTGTGTTTACTTGTTGACGGAATGTGGAGTGGTTTCAAATGTACTGATGTGATAGCTCAATATTGAAAAGTGAAGATGCAAATCTCTCTCTCGGTGTCTCTTCAGATTTCGGGTGGAACAATCGAGCAGTTGGTTAACGCACTACAGTGTTTGGGATTGAAGACGGCTGTGAACATAATCCAGAAAACAGAAACGTATAAAGCACTTCAGTCGTCAGGTATGTGTCGTGTGCTCTTGAAGGGAATGATGGAGTGAAGGAACATTGCTCCCGTGCTTGTCAATATGGCCATCTCCCAAACCTGTTTCATACAACCACAGTCATTGAAAGTTAGGGGCTGGAGGGCAGTGTGGATTCTAGGGCTAAGGTGAAATGCGATGGCTGGGGTTGTGAGGGACAGGGGCGGGGGGAATGAATGAGGGGTGGTGGAGAGGTTTTGGGGGTGAGTGGTCTGGCGTGCAGGCTTTCACCCCATGTCCCCTGGTCTGTTGTGGAAGCTGAGATTGAAGAAAGTCTGTTTCTTGCAGATGCGAAGCAATCCGTGGACAGTGCCTATGAGAGCGGCTCACAACAGGTCATCAGTTCAAAAGATCATTTGAGTACCACGACCCAGACTAGTGACCAACAGGTTTAACAGGGAGCAGGATCTCATGTTTCTACACAACTGAGAGAATTAAAAGAAAGAGATCATCATTCCTACAAACTGTAACAAGCTGATCCTTTAGAAAGGATACCTTTAAAAAGAACATGTTTGTGATTTGCCTGCCTTTGGATTCTGGCCTCTTTATATTAACAATTGAAAATTGACGGGTGATTTTGTCATTGATCCCAGTGTGTTGGGATTGACTGGTTATTTCAGTCTCACTCACTAATTGCCTATTCTGCTGTGGAGTTCCTCCCAGTGCTCTAAAGGGTGAAGCACAGACCTCAGTGTGGATAAAACAACAGGTTAATGTTTACACGTCTATGTTTGTGCTAAAGAGTTCACATTCAATAAAGAACACAACTGGATGTTGTCTCTTGCTGTGTTGGCCCTGTGACTGGGTTTCATTGATTGGAGAGCAGGGCTGAGAGAGGGCACAATGAAGAGCTAGCCTGACAATGGGTCCAATTCTCTCCTTCATCCTATCTTCCTGTCCACACTGGTCAGGTTTCAGGGTCTCCACACAACCTACTGTGTAAACCACCATATTCCTGATGACACCAACCCTATTCCAGTGTTATTAATTGGATAATGTGGGTACTTCACCAGGAAAGGGCCACAAACTGGTTCTGAATCGGAAGCTCTCTCTCATTACCCTCTCTCAGAACCTGTGACACCCGCCTTGGCCTCACTATTTCATTGCAGAGGAAGAGTGGAAAAACAAAAAGGGGAATGTCTACCTGTAAATGTGGTCACTTTGGGGAAGAAACATCCACAGTCTATCGAGAGGAGCCTCATCCTGAGCCACACTCTGCAATTCCAAACTGATGTTTCTCAGTGTTTTGTGGGGACTGGATAACCAGCAGGAGATTGAGTCACCAGTGCTCAGTTTCCCTCTCAGTCTTGTACTGATCTGTTTTATTTATCTTTTTCTTTGTTTAATTTATGATTTTATAGTGTAAGATGCAAAGATTGTAGGAGTAATTATGCGCTGATTAGTTTAAACTTTGATCAATAAAGCTGATATTGCTGGAGTGCCTTTGAATGATTTGGTTCAGGCCAGTTCTATCCTAAACAGAACACATCCACATAAAGCAGATGATTGCTAAAATCATCACTTTTAAGGATATCAATTTATTTTGTTGGAAGAAGTCTTCTGCTGTCATTACACAGTCTCCTCATGGCAGAGTTGGCTGACTACCAATAATCGCCATCAACAGAATGATACAATGTGTATCTTTGGTATAAGTGAAAAGCACTGTTAATATACTTTTGATAATGTTTCTGTGGCTTAAATTCCTTCAAGACGTTTTATAAAATAAAATTATAAAAACCAGTAGATTTGCACTAGGATCTTCATTCATTTTGCTGCTGAATTTATGCACAAGTTGAATGCATTTCTTTATTCTGGTAATGATTCATCGCTATATTGGACTGCAGCACCAACTACAACATACAATGGAAACTGAATCATTACAAGAGCAAGATTAAGATTATTTCAGTATCAGGTGGCACTGAAAGATGGAATGAAACACAGACATGACAAGGTGATTAGCAAGAATAGTTGTCTATCAAACCTGCCTTGACACTCATGATGCCTGGAATATCATAAATACACACTCTGCATCCTTCCTATACAGAGAAATACACATGCATACAGACCTGTGTGTGTGTGTGTGTGTTTCTCCCAATCAACTCATCCTCTGGGAATGGCAGAAGAGATTCCCTGGGATGATAGAGGGGGATAAAAAAAATTCAGAAACGTTTGTCTCTGACTCCTCCAGATTAGAATGTCAGTGATCACATGAATGTCACCAACAATTACCTGTTGATCTGCTTCCCTTCCCTGTGCTGTGATCACTGCCCAATCTGTTGAGTACTCTCTTGTAGCCTGAGAATTAGCACCATATATGCCAGGATGGGCATTTGCTCCTTTGGCTGGTATTTTGTTGTTCTCTCAGTCTCCTAAGAAGGTACTACTAAGGTTGAATTTTAAGTTTGCACCATACCCACAGTGGCTGAGGAAGATTCTCGAATTCAAGACTGTAAGCTGCTGCTGGTCTCACCTGGCAACTGCTTCCTTTGGCTGAACATACCTTTTATTCCTGATTGTGAAATTACAGCGTCCAGAATCTCACTGAATACAGCATCGAGGTCTCCTGGACAACAATGCTCAGACAGTGCATTGTCAAAAGCATCTAACCCCATTGTGATGGGAGAAATATTTACCTCCTCCTCAGCTCTTACTCGCTTTCAGCCAGAAGTGAAGCCTTCACTGGTCATTACTCCTTTTCTTTATTCCGTTTAAAACCTCCCCCCGCCCGGTTTGTCCCTAAACATGCATTTTATTTCATTGAGGTACTGTGTGGCCTCATTAAGCTGTACCAAAGTGAACATGACATGCAAACTCTTCAAACGTTCTCACCATAAACCATACATTCTTCACTTCTTAACTTGTCTCCTCAGTCCAAGTTCCTCTCTGTCCCTGAGGAGGATGATGCTCGTTAGCCTGGCAGTCGGTAGGTAACATAACCTTGTGCTCTTGACTGGAGACCAATAGAAACATAGAAGATAGGAGAGGAATAGGCCATTCAAACTCCTGAGCCTGCTCCACCATTCAATATGATCATTGCTCATCATGGGGCTAAATACCTTAATTCCATCCCCCCCATATTCCTTAATCCCTTTAGCCACAAGCATTACATCAATATCTTTCTTGAAAACATAATGTTTTGGCTTCAGTCACTTTTTGTGGAAGTGAATTTCACAGGCTCACTACTCTCTGGACGAAAGAATTTCCCCTCATCTCAGTCCTAAAAGGTTTACCCCTTATCCTTAAACTATGAGCCCTGTTTCTGGACTCCCCCAAAATCAAGTAACCTGTATAGTCCTGTTAAACTTCTTCTAAACTACACTGAATACAATCCGAACTGACACAATTACTTCTCATATGCTAATCCTGCATTCCCAGAAATCAACTTGGTAAACCTTCACCCCCCTCCCAATGTAGCAAGAGCACCCTTCCTGAGATGAGGAGACTAAAACTGCACACAATACTCCAGGTGTGCCTCTCCAAGGCCCTGTGTAGTGCAGCAAGACATTCTTGTTTAATATCTTTTCTTCCAACTACACTGTCCCATACTACTACAATAGTCCTTGTTACAGTCCCCACTTGAATGGCCCCCTTATACCCCAGTGCTGTGGTTAGTTTGCTGGTTCATCTTACATTTGGCTGCACGAGGTACAGGAATCTCAAAGTATTGGACAATGGCTGAGTGTTCCAAACTCCAATCCTACGTTTTGCTCTTTGTCCTTAGTGCATTTTTACAGTCAGTACCAAAGTTTGTTTGGTAATGGCCTATGCATTGTAGGACATTTTATGACATTAAAGGTATAATAAAAAATTCAACTTGTTTAATGAGCAGACAGGAGGCTGAAGTGACTTTTAAATATCATAATTTGTGCTCTGATTAGAGTTTAGCACATGGAAAAAGGAAAGATTGCTGTCTGTGTCCCTTCACCAAACTTGACCGCATGTAAGAAGGATGTGATTACATCAGCGAGCGTGTCTGGGCTGGAGCATTTCAGCGATGAAGAGAGACCAATTAGACTGGGTTTGTTTTCCTCAGAGCAGAGAAGGCTAAGGGAGGATCTGATTGAGGTGTAAAATTTTGAGGGGTATAGACTGAGTAGACACAGAGAAACCGTTCCCCTTAGCAGAGGGGTCAATTATAAGGGGACATAGTTTTAAGGTAAGAAGCAGAGGTTCAGAAGTTATTTTGAGGATATTATTCACCCTGAGGGTGTTCAGTATGTAGAGCTCACTGCCTAAAATGGTGGTACAGCCAGAAACTTTTCAAGACATTGAACTATTCAGGTGAACACTTGAAATGCCAATGCATGCAAGGCTAAGGGCCAAGTGCTAGAAAATGGGATTTGAAGAGACAGATGATTCATGGCCAGCACAAACACAATGAGCACTTTGTGTGTTGTACAAACTTTATGATTCTATAACCTGTCTCTTCAAAACAACAGCCCGTTTCCTTAAAACAGTGACCTGTCCGTTTGGGACTTGGCCTGTCTCTTTAACACCATAGGCTGTCCCTTTAGAACGTAAGAACTAGGAGGATGAGTAGGCCTTTCAGCCCCTCGAGCCTGCTCCCCCATTTAATATGATCATGGCTGATCTCATCTTGACTTCAACTCTTCATAATCCTTCAACCCCTTACTAATTGAAATTCTGTCTATCTCCTCCTTAAATTTACTCAATGTCCCAACATCCACGGCACTCTGGGGAAGTGAATGCCACAGATTCATGACCCTTTTCAGAGAAGTAATTTTTCCTCGTCCCTGTTTTAAATCTGCCATCCCTTATCCTTGATCGTATGATTTGTTGTTATATGTACCGAGATACAGTGAAAAGTGTTGGTTTACATGCTATGTAGGCGGATCGTACCGTTCAAAGTGCATCAAGGTAGCAGAACATCATGCAGAATACAGTGTTACAGCTGCAGAGAAGGTGCAGAGAGAGAGATCAGAATTAAAATTTGAGAGGTCTGTTCAAAAGTCTGATAACATCAGGGAAGAAGCTATTCTTGATGTATGTGTATTCAAACTTCTCTATCTTCCACCCGATGGAAGAGGATGGAAGAGAGTATAAACAGGGTGACAAGGAGTCTTTGATTATGTTGGTTGCTTTCCTGAGGCAATAGGAAGTACAGATGTAGTCAATGGATGGAAGGCTGGTTTACGTGATGTACTGGGCTGTGTTCACGACTCTCTGTAGTTTCTTGCGGTCCTGGGAAGATCAGTTCCCACACCACGCTGTGATGCATCCAGGTAGGATGCTTTCCATGCTGCATCTATAAAAATTGGTTAGAGTCCTTATGGACATGCCAAATTTCCTTAGCCTCCTGAGGAAGTAGAGACATTGTTGTGATTTCTTAACCGTTGCGTTGACGTGGGTGGACCAGGACAGATTGTTGGTGATCATTACTCCTAGGAACTTGACGCTCTTGACCATCTCCACCTCAGCCCCATTGATGCAGACAGGGGCGTGGCCTCCACTCCGCTTCCTGAAGTCAATGGCCAGCTCCTTCATTGCTGACATTGATGGAGAGATTGTTGTCTTTACACCATGCCACTAATCACTCCATCTCTTTACTGTATTCTGTCTCATCGTTGTTTCAGATCGAACCTACAACGATGGTATCATCGACAAACTTGTAAATGGATTTGGGGTGGAATTTGACCACACAATCACGAGTGTATATGGAGTATAGTGGGGGCTGAGTCTGCAGCCTTGCAGGGTACCAGTGTTGAGGATTATGGCAGAGGAGATGTGGTCGCCTACCCCTACTGGTTGCGGTCTATGGGTCAGGAAGTTGAAGATCCAGTTACAGAGAAGGGGGCCGAGAACTAGATCTCAGAGTTTAGAGATGAGTTTGTTTGGAATTATGGTGTTGAACATGAATGTAGTCAATATGTAGGAGCCTGATGTAGTTATCCTTGTTATTCCAGATGTTCCAGGGTGTAGGGCCAGGGAGATTGCCTCTGCTATGGACCTGTTGTGCCAGTAGACAAACTGCAAAGGATCAAAGCAATTTGGTAGGCTGGAGGTGATATGGGAGAAAAACCTTTCGAAGCACTTCATAATTATGGAGGTCAGAGCCACAGAGTCATTGAGGCACGTCGCGTGATTTTTCTTTGGCACGAGGTTGATGGTAGTCTTCTTAAAGCAGGTGGGGACTTTAGATCGTAATAAGGTGAAAGATATTTGCAAACATTCCCGCCATCTGGTCTGCACTTGAGTATCCTAAAACTACGAACTCTCGTTGTAGATTGATGAACATGAGGAATCATTGTTTTTATGTCTACTTTGTCAATGTCCTTTAGCAGTGAAGTCTTCTAAATTGAAGTGAATATAGGCCTAAACTATCAATTCCTCTTCATTAGACAAACCCTTCATCTCTGGAATCAATCTAGCATATTTCCTCTGAAGTGCCTTTAATGCAACTACATTCCTTTTAAAATAAGGGGAGCAAAATTGTTTGCTATACTCCAGATTTGGTCTCAAAAATGCCTTGAGCAGTTGCGGTAAGACTTCCCTACTTTTATACTCAATTCTTTCAGCAAAATTTCCATTTGCCTTTCTTATTACCTGTTACCTGTTGTACTTGCATACTAGTTTTCTGCAATTCATGCACAAGGACATTCTGGTCCCTTTGCACTGAAGCAACCTGAAGTTTCTCTTCATTTAGATGATAAATTACCTTTCCATTCCTCTGACCAAACAGATAACCTCATACATATTACATTAAACTTCATGTCTATTTCTTCATTGCAATGTACTTTCCCACCTATTTTAGTGTCATCTGTAACTTTTGATATAGTACATTTTAACACTGCATCCAAGTCATTGATACAGATTGTGAAAAGTTAGGGCCCAAGGACCACACACTGTAGTCCCAAACAGTTACTACTTATCAACCAGAAAAGGACCCATTTATCCCGACTCTTTGCTTCCTGTTGTTTAGCCAATTCCAATTCAAACTGATAAATTACCCCTAACCCCATGTGATTATACCTTGTGTAATATTCTGTAAAATCCTGGCCTGTCCCTTTAAGGCTGTGTCCAACCCCGGGGTCAAGGGGCGGGGCTTACTCTCCATCCGCGGAAGCACTTCCGGATAATAAGACAAAACTTCCGGCTACGTCAAATCAACCGTGGCGGGAAAATAAACCAGAGAGAAAAACAATCCTGAGGGTGAGAGACAGAGACAAAAAGGAGGAAGAGAGAAGAAGGGAGGGGGGAGGGAAGGGGGAAAGGAGGGGTGGGGGAGCGAGCGAGCGACGGAGGGAGTAAGAGGAGGAAGGAGAGAGTGGTAGGGAAGGAGTGAGTGAGGGGGAGAGTGTGCCTATTCTAGATCTATTTCAGGATGAATCTGTCACTGACTCAACTTTCTTAACAGGTACCTGCAGCTGGCTTGGTCATGGGTCTCCTGGAACAGTGTGAGGAGGCCTTTGGGACCTCAGACCTGTACCAGGTTTTGGGTGTGAGGTCAGCAGCCTCGGAGGGAGAGGTCCGAAGGGGATATCGTAAAGTGTCCCTCCATGTTCATCCTGACAGGGTGACAGAGGCAGAGAAGGAAGAAGCCACTGAGAAATTCCAGGTAACTTCAATCATTTGACACTGTTATTCCAGAGGCGCTGGAGACACTGCAGCCACTTGTAACAAGGCACAAGTCAGGAGTTTGATGGAATACTCCCCACTTGACTGGATGGTTGCAGCACTAACAACACTCAAGAAGCTTGACACCATCCAGGACAAAGCAGCCCGCTTGATTGGCACCATATTCACAAATATCAATTCTGTCCATCATTGATGCTCAGTACCCAACAGGGTGTGCCATCTACAAGATGCATAATGGAAATTTACAAAGCTCCTGAGACAGCACCTTCCAAACCCATGACCACTTCCATCTAAAAGGACAAGGGCAGTACATGTTTCCCTTCTAGCCACTCACCATCCTAACTTGGAAATATTCCGCTATTCCCTTGGCTTTGCCAGGTCAAAATCCTTGAATTCCTTCCCTGGGCATTAGGGGTCAATTTACCTCACTTCAGGGCAGCACAGTGGCTCAGTGGTTAGCACTGGTGCCTCACAGCGCCAGGGACCCAGGTTCGATTCCAGCCTCGGGCAACTGTCTGCGCAGAGTTTGCACGTTCTCCCCGTGTCTGTGTGGGTTTCTTCTGGGTGGCCCAGTTTCCTCCTACAGTCCAAAGATGTGCAGGTTGGGTGGATTGGCCATACTAAATTGCCCATAGTGTTCAGGATAGTGCAGGCTGAGTGGGTTACCCTTGGGGAATGCAGGGTTACAGGGATAGAGTCAGGATGTGGGGCCAGGTTGGATGCTCTTCGGAGGGTCAGCGTGGATGTGATGGGCTGAATGGCCTGCTTCCACACTGTAGGGATTCTTTGATTCACTGCAGCAGTTCAAGAAAGCAGCTCACCATCAAACTTCAAAATTAACAAAAACAAAAAAAAAATTTACTTCAGTGGTTGAGGATTGTCCTTTCAGTGCCTCTGAAGGCCCCCCACCACCCATTCCAACCCACACAGAAGGTGGAGAGAAAGAGAGAGATTGAGATGCTGTCTCCTTCCCAGGCTGGATGTTTCTGCTCAAACACAAAGCTGTGTCTATGCACTGAAGAATAACCCAAGAAATGGTCATTACTAAGCCAAATCACAGTCCAAGACAGTAAATGGTCTTTTCAACTCACTCAAATCTAACTCTGTCTTAGAGCCCTGAACTCAGACTGAGCTCTGTGACTGAGCAGAGATAGTTATGATTTCAGCACGAGACTGGATGGTTACTGGTGTGGGTGCAGTATGAGGACAGGCTGCAGCTCCTCTCTGACTAGCACTTAGTGCTGGTGTTCTTCGAAGGAGTGTAATTACTTGAGGATAGCTGGGACCTGTAAGAATATATTTTTGAATCCTTTTGAGACCTTGTGATCATTGACACAGTTATTCCTGCTTGTACATCCAACAGATCCTGGGTAAAGTGTATGCTGTGCTGAGTGATGGGGAGCAGCGTGGATTGTATGATGAACAAGGTATAGTGGATGAAGAGGCAGATGTTGTAAAACAGGACCGTGACTGGGAGGAGTACTGGCGGCTGCTGTTTAAGAAGGTACCAGTAGGGATGACACTGGAAAGAGACCCAGAGGTCTTGATAGATTTAACAGATGTCAAACAGCTCAGTGACCAGTGTTAAACAATAGCACAAGGTCATTCAGGATGCAAGTGATCAATGAAGTTGCATTGTACGAAGCTCTGGTCACTGAGACACGGCAGTACAGCAACAACTGTGCTGTTGATTCCTCATGGTTTGAGATCTGAGTTAAGAGGAAGACACGGGAATAGAAACAACAGGCCATTGAGTCTGCTTCGCTATTCAATGAGATCATGGCTGACCTGATAATCTCCAACTCCATGTTCCTTCCTTTTCTCATAACTCTTACAGTTTAAGTTTATCTTGATAAACACATGAATGGGGGAGCCCGTGTGTGCGCGGGACTGTACTCCAGGGGGAGCCCGTGTGTGTGTGCGCGGGACTGTACTCCGGGGGGAGCCCG
>NC_063365.1:898295-898901 GCF_021869965.1 Rhincodon typus | reverse complement strand
CAGTGAGGGCATGCAGTGATTGAGGGTGCAGTGTGAGGTTGAGTACAGTGAGGGTATGCAGTGAGTGAGTGTGCAGTGTGAGGTTGAGTACAGTGAGGGTGTGCAGTGTGAGGTTGAGTACAGTGAGGGTGTACAGTAAATGAGGGTGTGTACAGTGAGTCAGGGTGTGCACAGCCTCCTCCGTGTCTCTCGGTCTCTGCCTTTCTGTCTGTTTCCAGGAGCGGCTCGGCGCCGTCTCCTGCGGAAATAATATTTCTCTCTCGCGGACTCGGACACTTCGTATCCCGGGCCCTGGCTCTTACCTGAAGCAGGGGGCTCCGTCAGCCTGGAGCCCGGAGAGGGAAAGGGAGAAGACGAGGCCCAGGCTAGGGACAGCGGCCTTCAGGAACTGAGCTCCGAGAGAGAGAGAGCGGGGGCGGAAAAGAGAAATTAACCTAAAGAGGGACAGTGAGTAATGGCGAAATGAGAGAGAGAAATCAGCGGATAAACAGAGAGAATGACCAAGGAGGGAGAGAGAGAGAGAAAAAGGAAGAAAGTGAAAGGGAAGAAGAGAGAGAAAGCTGGGAAAGGGGGGGAAGACGCGGGGGGGGGAAGACGAGGGGGAGG
>NC_063365.1:880702-897795 GCF_021869965.1 Rhincodon typus | reverse complement strand
TTCGGGCCTAGACCCTTCTTCAGAAATGGGGGAGGGGAAGGGGGTTCTGAAATAAATAGGGAGAGAGGGGGAGACGGATAGAAGATGGATGGAGGAGAAGATAGGTGGAGAGGAGACAAGACCGGTCGAGCAGTTTCAAGGCCGAAGAGATTACGAGAGAGTTGCAGTGGGAGAGAGATCCACTGAGGTTTTTCCAGAGGGAGGAGGGTAACTTCTTCAGGGTAGGCATCCTTAGAAGAGGCTTCGCAGTGGGGTTAAAATTGTTACAGAGATAGTAGGAACTGCAGATGCTGGAGAATCTGAGATGAGGTGGTAAAGAAAATTACAGTGCTAGGGTTTTGGAGGATTTACTAGTATGGATTGAGAACCATTTAATGGACAGAAAGCAAATAGTAGGAAGAAGACCACAAGATATAGGAGCAGAATTAGGTCATTCGGTCCATCAAGTCTGTTTTGCCATTTGATCATGGCTGATATGCTTCTCACCCCCATTCGCCTGCCTTCTCCCTGTCACCCTTGATCCCCTTACTAATCAAGAACCTATCTATCTCTGTCTAAAATGCACTCAATGTTCGGCCTCCACAGCCTTCTGGGGCAATGAGCTCCACAGATTCACCAGCCTCTTGCTGAAGAAATTCCTCCTCATCTCAGTTCTAAAAGATTGTCTTTTCACCTTGAGCCTGTGTCCTTCGGTCCTGTTCTCACCTACTATTGGAAACATCATCTCCATGTCCATTCTGAAGGCCTCTCAGTATTCTGTAAATTTCAATGAGATATCTCCCCCCATCCTTCTAAACTCCACTGAGTACAGACCCAGAGTCTTCAACCGCTCCTCATATGACAAGCCCTTCATTCCCACGATATTTCTTGTGAACCTCCTCTGGATCCCCTCCAATGTTAGCATATCCTTCCTTAGATATGAAGCCCAAAACTGCTCACAATATTTCCAAATGTGGTCTGATTCAGCGTCAGCAGTACATCTCTGCTCTTGTATTCTAGCCCTTTTGAAATGAATGCTAACATTGCATTTGCCTTCCTAAGTGCCTGTTGAACCTGCATGTTAATGTTAAGAAAATCCTGACCTAGGACTCACAAGTCCCTTTGTGCTTCAGATTTCCAAAGCCTTTCCCCATTTAGAAAATAGTCTACACCTTTATTCTTCCTCCCAAAGTGCATAACCTCACACTTTCCACATCGTATTCCATCTGCCACTTCTTTGCCCACTCTCCTAATCTGTCCAAGTCCTTCTGTACCTCCCTCAATTCATCAACACTACCTGTCCCTCCAGTTATCTTTGAGTCATCTACAAACTTAGCAACAATGCCCGTGGTTCCTTCATCAAGATCATTAATGTATAACGTGATTAGTTGTGATCCCAACACACTCCTGTGGAACTCCACTAGTCACTGGTTGCCACCCTGAAAAAGATCCCTTTAACCCCACTCTCTGCCTTCGGCCAGTCAGCCAGTCCTCTATCCATGTTAGTACCTTGCCCCTAACACCACAGCTCTTATCTTACTTAGTAGTCTACTGTGCTGCACCTTGTCAAAGGCCTTCTGGAAATCCAGATGGATCACATTCACTGGCTCTGTTTTGTCTAATTTGCTGATTAACCTCCTCAAAGAATTCTAACAGATTTGTCAGGTTTGACTTCCCTTTGATGAAGCCATGCTGACTCAGCCCTATTTTACCATGCACTTCCAAGTACTCTACAATCTCATCCTTAATAATGGATTCCATTCTCAGGATGCAGGCTGTACTAGTGAGATACTGCAAGGATTAATACTAAATGTTCACAATCTATATCAATGATTTGGATGTCGGGATCAATTATAATATTTCCAAATTTGTTGATGACAAATTGGACGGGAACATAGTTGCAAGGAGGTTCAAAGGAGGCTTCAAGAGGATGAGAACATGGCAGATGGAATATAACATGAATGAGTGTGAAATTATTCACTTGGTAGAATAAAACAGAAAGGTAGAATATCTCGTAAATGTCGAGAGGGTGTGCAAAAGAATCTGGATGATCCCTTAGAAGGACTGAGGCTCCGAAAGCTTGTGTTTTCAATAAACCTATTGGACTATAACCTGGTGTCGTGTGACATCCAATGGTGGTGAACAATTAGACAACTAAAAGGAGGTAGAAGCACAACAAATATCCCCATCCTCAATGATGGAGTTGGGGGGCAGCACAACAGCGCAAAAGGCATTGCTGCAGTATTTATATTCATCTGTTTCAAAATCCTGGAACTCTAACTGCATTGTGAGTCCACTCATACCAAATGCACTGCAGTGGTTCAAAAAAGCAGCTCAGCACTGCCTTAAGGTAAACTAGGGATGTGCAAAAATGCTGGCCAAGCCAGTGATGTCCATGTTCTGTGAATAATTATAAACAAAACCTTTTCTGTGGTTTAATTTAAAATTTTGTAGTGCTCCTTTGAAGGACCTTGAGGCATTTTATTACATTATAGTTGTTGTGAGAGAGAGATGGGCAGAGATATTGAAGGGGATGACAGGGAGGAAATTGTAGATGGTGAGCTGTAAAGTAGACTGAGCAAAGGGAAAGAAAGGCATTTGGAATGCAGAGAAAAATGGTAGAGGTGGGGTGATGGAGAGAGTCAGGAAGAGAGGAAAAAGCTGATATAAGGGACCAAAGGAAAGTGGAGGGGAAGAGGGGTGGATTTTGAGAGCATCAAGGAATATGGATAGAGTTGGGGAAGAGAGAGAGGAAAGGGAGAGAGATGGTGCCAGTGTGATCATTGTGTGTGGGTTGTGTGAAATGGGCGTGGTGTTGGTGGTTGAGGGTGGCGGGATAAGAACTGGTGAGAGAAAGCGTAGAGAGTCAGGATTAGTCAGTGGAGGGAACAGGGTGAGCTGGGGTGAAAGACAGAAAGGGCCAGGCTGACAGAGACGTAGAGATGTGAGGGAGGTGGGAAACTTGAGTTTAAAAAAAAGAGAGAAATTAAAGAGTAGAATGTACTAAGGAGTAACAGTGGAACAGGGTTGAAGGAGAAATGGGCAATGGATTCGGAATAAAATTGGGAACTGGAGGCACTGATTAGTGGGAATGAACAGAGAATTTAGATTCCAGTAGGGCAGAATGAGGAAATAAATATTTCTGAAAAATGTTTTATTTTGAAGAGTGAGTATTCATTTACCAGCTGAGAACTGTTCAAGGTGTTTCTTGTGGTCAGTTGTAATTTTCTTAGCATATTTAGAAGCTGAAGCTATTTAAGGATCCACTGGACTCAGCTCCTTTAACGATCATGTCCACAATGAGCTGTCAGGTTTGGCCAGTGCTTCCTCTGTATAAATATGATGGGAGATTCAATATTAACTCCGTTACTGAGGCCAGAAGTGTAGCACAGAAATAAAAAATGCACTTCAAGAGTGAGAGTTAGACCATGAGTGGGTCCATTGCCCTTGCAAATTAGTGCCCGGAGACATCAGTCCCTGCGAGGAAGATCTTTGGACCTCAGAGCCATATGACTGGTTCTGTCTGGAAACTAAACTTATTCAAAATCATAAAGGGCTGTGCTAGAATAAATTGGGAGAAACTTTTTCTACAGCAAAAGGTTAAAGGTCACATTTTAAATAACTGGCTGAAAATCCAGAAACAAGGAGATTTTAATCACACAGTGAGTTGTGATCTGAACTGTGCTGTCTGATAGAGCACTGGAAGAAGATTCATTAACAAATTTCAAGATGGAATTGGATAAAAACTCTGAAAGGGGTATCCAATTAGTCCCACTCCCTTTATAAAGTATCAGCGCAGACAGAATGAGCCAAATGACCTTCAATAATACACTATTATCTGATTCTTACAGTCAACTAATGTTAGTTCCTGTTACACCATGGGGTGGAAGTTCTTCCATTTCTGCAATCCCCAGCGATTTTCAGTCTATTTGAGTGAACAGGCAGAAACCCCATCTATGACAGGAAATTCATGCATGAAAAGTAACATCTTATGGTGGGAAAACTGTATGAATATTTCACTGTTGTGATCACAGACCGTTGCTGAATCAATCAAATCATTCAAAATAGCTGATGAGATGTTTCTTTGGTTACTATTTTCTTTCCCAATATTTGAAGATTCCAACATCCGAAACTAGATTCAAATGAAAATGTAACAGTCTGAAAGTTACAGCCACCATGTTTCCTTTTATACATAACTTACTTAAAAATTCAATCTTCAGCCTTTCTCAAAAGCTTGGGATCTACCGAATAATTTTACATATTCTAGTGGCTCAAACTCCCACTATCAACATCTTGAGGGTTAACATTGACCAGAACTTAGTCATCCCACTGGACTACTGATCCAGAAGACCAAGCTAATAGTCTGAGAATATGGGTTCAAATCCCACCTCAGTTAATAAAACTTAAATCCAGAACCTACGCTGATTGTTGCCAAAACCCCATCTGCTTTGCTGATGCCCATTAGGAAATAAAATCTTACCTGATTGGGCATATGTGTGACTGAAGATCCACTGCAGTTTGGTTGACTCTTAACCACCCTCTGAAATGGCTAGTAAGCCATTCAGTTTAAGGGCAATTAGGGATTGGCAACAGTCATTTGCCTTCTCAGTGATCCTCATATACCATGAAAGAATAAAGGAAAAAAAATACTGTGTCTACAAGAGGATGAAAATTCAATGTTGAATGACACGCCTCCTGACTCCCAAAGCCTGTTCACTGTGTAGAAAACATAATGAAGAGTTTAAGCCAAAAGTTTTTGTTATTTGTTCAAAAGATATGGACGATGCTGGTTGGGCCAGCATTTATAGACCATCCCTAATTATCCGCAAGAGGATGGTGATCCTATCCTCTGGGAGATAGCAAGAACTGCAGATGCTGGAGTCAGAGACAACACAGTGTGGACCTGGAGGAACACAGCAGGTCAGGCAGCATCAGAAGAGCAGGAAAGTTGACGGTTTGGGTTGGGACCCTTCTTTTATAGCCACTATGTTTATGTGTCTGGTCCAGTTCAGTTTCTGGTCGATGGTAATCTCCATGATGATTGTAGTGGGGGATTTAGTGATGGTGATGTTAATAAACATCAAGGGGTTATGATAAAATTCCTCTTGTTGGTGATGGACATTGCCATCTGGTGTGGTGTAAATGTCATTTATTACCTGTAAACCCAAGCCTGGATATTGTTCAGGTCTTGCTGCAATTTAAATGGTTTTGAACATTGTGTAATCATCAACAGCATCCCCACTTCTGACCTTATGATGACAGTGGAAATGGATGGGCAGAGGACAGTACCCTGAGAAACTCCTGCAGCAATGTCCTGAAGCTGAAATGAATTACCTCCAACAACCACAACCATCTTCCTTTGTGCAAGGTATAACTTCAACCAGCAGAGAGTGTTTCCGCAATTCCCATCGACTCAAGTTTTGCTGTGTTAAACAGTGAAAGAAAGGGCAAAGAATGATGGAATTTTTCCCTGCATTATCCCCTTTTGGGGTCTGGTTCACCAGATATCTCAGAGTTCTATATGTTCAGTTACAGGACTGGGAGTTCAGGAAATCCTATTTCAGACTGTTGTCACCAGGACATTTCATTCAGAATCTTACCCTGTAGTGATACAGCAGCCCCTACTTTGTCTCAGGTGATCTAGTGGATCCAACCTAAGGTTGACTATTCTGATGCAGTGGATAAAATCCAGCAGCCACCACAGCACGACTGAGGACACAATTGTCCACTGGCAACAGACAGCAGAAGCACTCTGGCTGGACTGGTGGGGAGATATTTGAGACAGATCTTTCTAGATTAGGAACTGAACCTGACCCTCCCTCATCCATGCAGCTGTGTCTGATTGTGATGTATCATCTGAAAGATGGGCATAAGGTGGAATGATGCCCTCCATTCTTTCAATCTTCTATCAGGAAGTAAAACCAAGCCAACTGTTGTTCCATGTACCTGCCCTTTCACGTATGAGCTGGGCGAGTTTGATGTGTCAATTCAGGTTATACAAGGCATTCCAAAAACTTAAGTTTACAGATGACACTGGAGTTCTGAGGAAGGGTCACCTGACCTGAAACGTTAACTCTGATTTTTCTTCACAGATGCTGCCAGACCTGCTGAGCTTTTCCAGCAACTCTGTTTTTGTTCCTGATTTATAGCATCTGCAGTTCTTTCAGTTTTCATTGAGTACAGGAGTTGAGAGGTCATGTTGCGGCTGTACAGGACATTGGTAAGGCCACTTTTGGAATACTGCATTCAAATCTGGTCTCCTCCCAAAAGGAGTCATAGAGATATACAGCACTGAAACAGACCCTTCAGTCCAACTTGTCCACAGCAACCAAATGTCCTATATAAATCTAGTCCTATTTGCCAGCATTTGGCCTATTTGGAAGGATGTGGTGAAACTTGAAAGGATTCAGAAAGGTTTTACGAGGATGTTGCCAGGGTTGGACGGTTTGAGCTATAGGGACAGGCTGAAAGAGCTGTGGTTTATAAAATCACGAGGGCATGGATAGGGTGAATAGCCAAGGTCTTTTCCCCAGGGTGGGGAAGTCCAAAATTAGAGGGCACAGGTTTAAGGTGAGAGGGGAAAAGATTTAGAAGGCACCTAAGGGGCAACGTTTTCACGCAGAGGATGGTGCATGTTTGGAATGAGCCGCCAGAGGAAGTGGTGGAATCTGGTCCAATTATAACATTTAAAAAGGCATCTGGATGGGTATATGAATAAGAAGTGTTTAGAGGGATGTGGACCAAATGGGACTAGATTAATTTAGGATACTCGGTCGGTATGAACGAGTTGGACCGTAGCGTCTGTTTCCATGCTATACAGCTCTATGTTATTACTCCTGCCATTCCTCCTCTGTACAACCCACTTTCTTTCTGTCTCCTATTCTTCTCTTTTCAGTCACCTCGCCACACTAGAAATAAAACAGAAACGCACATGAAAAGCAAGGCATTATATTTATCTATCGCCTGTCACACCGCGACCCTTCAAAGTTTTTAACAGCCAGTCAACTGCCTTTTTTTAAAATGCTCGCGACTGTGAAATGCGCAGTTACGTGCACAGCCACAAACAGCAGAGTAGTTTCAGACAGTTTGTGCTTATGTCTGAATGAAGAGAGAGGCCTGGATACTGGGAAATCCACTGTCCTGAGCTTAAGGGAAAGGTCAGACTGGACTGTGATACCAAGGTGTAGAGCTGAATGAACACAGCAGGCCGAGCAGAACTGGACTATCCTATGCCCCTAAACTGTGTGCCTGCCCCTTTAAGGGCAGCAGCCACAGTGATTGGCCAAGAACATCGATACACTTCGGCAGCAAACACCAATCAGAGAGCGGCATCCGGCGGCCAGCCAATAGGCATGGACGTCTGTGTGCTGACGTCATGGGAAATCCCCGAAGCCCCAACTCGCGCTGGTAATCGATAGAACCAGGGGATTTCCAGAGGGAGACAGACACAGAGAGAGAAAAAAAGAAAAACATCTCCCGGACAATTATCAGAGAAAGAACGGGACCCAGAAAATAAAAAGGGACACACGCACACAGTGAACTGTAACCAGATAACTGTATAGGATCCACAATTTTCAGAGTGAGAGAGGACGCAACAGACCCATCCAGGGGACAGAACACGGAGCGAGGACAATACAAACAGAGGGTCACAGAGAGAGGGGGGGTGGGCAAGCGGACAGGAAAGAGAGAGGACAGGACACCAGCACTCAGGGGATTTCCAGAGGGAGGGACGGGAGGAGAGTAGTACAGGGCATACTCACACAGAAGACCGAGAACTCAAGAACTCTGCTGAAAAGCAAGGATTGGCGACAGAGAATCGCGAGAGAGCCGAAGCCCATAGGGGATCCAGACCGTCAGCGGAAGAATTCAAGTAGCAAGGAGTCGGGGCGGAGTAAGAAGCAGCTGGAGCCGGATGACTGAACTCTGAAGCCCCATCAGGTAGGGTTTGGAGCCAGGTTGCTGTCCCAGCGGCAGGGCTGGAGGCAACTCGCACACACTGCGTGGTGGGTGAGGGGGCTGCTGTAGGTGTTTTATTCTGCTTCAGAGACCAGCCCCCTCCCACCCCGCGCAGTTAACACCGCCGCAGTTAGACAGTTTCGTCAAAAGCGACAGCCCAGTGCTCAGGAGCCGCCTTTGGGCACTGGTCTCAGCTGGATCACTGAGATTGGGTTTGAATTCCACCCAGATCTCAGCTGGATGTCACCTGAAGCTACAGAGTGGGAGAGGAAGTGCCAGCCCACTGTACTCCTGGTAGGTGGTAATTTGGGAATATTGATGGGGACATAGTTGTGATAGTCACACGGTGGCGAGGGAAATTAGCCTCTTTAGAAAGGACGAAATCTTTCACTGCTCGAATAGCAGCTACGTATTACAATGACTTCAGCGTCAGGACGATGGCTCCGTATTTAGATATTTTAAAATCAATCTATTCAGAGATGCCATGACACACCTCTGGAGCAGGTGGGACTTCTATACCATAAGGACCTATGATAAGAACCCGCTTAGACATGTAATGGCACACTTCTGATGGGACCTGAACCTGGGCCTTCTGGGCTAGAGATAGGGACACCACCACTGTGTTACACAATCATCCTTAAAACGCATGACACCTTAAGGTGCTCAATGTATTTCACACATCGCTGTACATGCAATAAAATGTCGGCTAGTTGGCGGGCTTTCCCCATTGCTGCAATGTGGAATTGAGTCATAAAGGCCAGGAAGGTCCCCGCTTTGATTCCCAGGCTGTGTCAGATTAGATCCTCTCAGTCTAAGCGCCACTAAGGTGACTATAGTTGACTTCTGAGTCAGGAATGGACAAATCACTCAATCCTATGGATGGTGACTGTCTTTCACTCTCTGCCTTCCAGCAGACAAGTATTTAACAAAGAAACAACTATATTTTGTTATGCTGGCCTCCATTGTCAAATGGCCTGCTGGTACTAACCTTGCCTTGGTCATTAATTCTGAGGACAGAATTAGTGGTAGCATCTACATTTGAAGGAAATTCAACAATTGTGTATTGCTAATGACACAAGACTGTGCTGAATGCTCGTTAGCTGCCACAGTTCCTACATTAAGTATTTACTCGGTGGTAAACTGCTTTGGGATTCTGGAATTGTGAAAGGCACGATACAAATGTAATGCTTTCCTTTCTTTCCTTCTAGAATTATTGTCATTTCCTGATAAACATCTGATCCCTCTAGTTTCTAACTAATATCATTTGATAAAGAAACTCAGTATTTTGGATGTGATTTCTGCATCTGACTGATATATTGTTTCAAATTCTGCAAGATAATGATTACAGTAAACCTATCAAATGTATTTGGGTTAAATTTCTGAGTCCTGAGGTTTTATTCTTGCACACGGTGGACTTAGCTGAGAAATATCGAGTTTGAGTTTCTGGAAATCACCTGTTGATTCAAGCCTGGTAAGATACAAATATCTCCAGTCTATACAGCTGGGCAAAGTGGCAATATATTGATCACAGTATTTCACCCCTTCATAAATTTGTCCTGATTTAAAACTTTGCTTTGTACCCTGTCCTGATCAACACTGCCTCCTGCTTCAACGATGTTTTGATTTCAAAATTCACACCTTTGTGTTCAAATCTCCCTATATCCTCACCTTTCCCAATCTCTAACCTCCTCCAGGTGTACAACTCTCAAAATCTCTTTCTGTCACTTCAATTCTGGCCTCTTGCACCTCCTCACTTCAATCTCTCAAGCATTGGTTTCATGCCCCCAGCTGCCTGAGGTACAAAAATTCTGGAATTCCCTCCATAAATCGCCAAACTTTTCCCTTCTCTGAAAATCATATCTAAATCAAACCTATCTAAATCTACCTAATTCTGTCCCACTCTCTTCTGATGTAGCTGAATGTGAGATTTAATCTGATAGTCTTAACCATGTTCAATGCAGATTTTCTTATGAGCAGAATTTAGCCGTTGAGGCTTAGGAGCAGCAGCTGACATGGAGGTATCATGATAGTCACTGAGGTGAAATCATCATTGATTCACCTCTGACATGTATGTAGAATTTCTGAAGACATTTGAGAAATTTTCACACACTTCGTGTGAAAAGGAAAGTCATCTCACAAGATGGGGAGGGAAACGAGATACAGAGATGAGATGAAGATGACAATCAGGGTTTGATAGAATTTAGCAGTGGTCCCAGGGCATGAATGAGCATTAAGAAGGAGCAAAGCAATAGTTGCCCAAGATTAAAATAATAAGCAAGGATACGATGTGGTTTGTGAAATGGTAAGTAAGACATGAGGATTTAGAGATTCATAAAAATATAATTTATTGAAAAAACACACTCTGGCACAAATAATGATCAGAATGGCAAATAGGACTTTGCAACATTTGGAAATAAAATCAAATAACAGCACTACAACTATTCGGGGTGTTTTTGATATCCATGTTCTAAAGAATCCATTGGCTTTTGATGAATAAATGCAGGAAATATAGACCAAATAGTAAAACTCCATTGAGCCTGAGGAATCCAGAGGATATATTGATGGAGCTGATAGATTGAAATGTAATTCGAATTGTGGGGATTTGGAATAGGGCTGTGGAATACAAGTGTGCGGAGGCCATGGTAAACCAATATAAACCATTGATTACATGGCAGTTAGGAGATATTGTATCTAGCTGCATTTGAAGGAAGATGTTGAGGTCACAGAGAGGTTGACTTGAGCAATGCGAATAGATGACCATTTAGCTGTGTATCAGTGGGTTACACTCTCAATCCTGAATCAGGTCTTGTAGGTTCAAGTATAACTCCAGGAACCTGACTGTGTCATCCCAGCACTGCGGGAGTGCCATCATTCAGATGAGAAGTTAAACTGTCATTTTATGGTGGCAGTAAATGGTCGAGTAACACCATTCTGATGGAGTGCCAGGGAAGTTTGCTAAATATTTATTCCTTGAGCAACAATGCTAAAACAGATGATTGAATCATCACTATATTGCTGTTTATACAATCTCCTTTGTGTACATCACAACATTGACTTCATTTCAGAAGTACATAACTGGGTGTTTTTTAATAAAAGAACTAATAATAAGACTTCCCTATCATTAAGAAAGACATGATATAAATGCAGCGTTTTTTTCCTCTCTGGCTGGAGAAGCAAGAAAACTTTTCATTGGGAGCAGGGCAGGGTAAGAGGGTATCTGATAGGGCACCTCAAAACAGGAGCAGAATCAGGGAAAGGCTTTCATTCGGCAGGAATTCAGTATTTGAATAGAATAAATTGAACATCATGACCAGATCAGTTAAAGTTAGAGTGGGCACATGTTCAAGTGGCTGGTATTTGGTCATGGATTGAACAACCAGTGATGCTCACAGTGCTTTGTGTATCTTAATGGCAGATGTCTGTTCAAGCAGCATGCTCAGGACTTCTGTAATAACTGCATCAGTTATGGTCTTTAACACACATCCACAGCATAAGGAGTGAATGAACATACATGTCTACAAGTCCATCAATATAGGTATGGAATCCCTGAAACTAGCCAGTCAGAATT
The DNA here is from genome assembly GCF_021869965.1 of Rhincodon typus. Lineage (NCBI taxonomy): Eukaryota > Metazoa > Chordata > Chondrichthyes > Orectolobiformes > Rhincodontidae > Rhincodon > Rhincodon typus. The sequence continues at coordinate 886,292 of NC_063365.1, read as the reverse complement.
CCAAATGATTGGGCACCAGATGGGATTAATCTTTGAGGACAAGGCTCAGCATTGCATGGTACAGGAGCTGCTGCAATGAGATCACCATGATAGTATCCTTGGCCAATAGTACTTCACCTTCAGGATCTTCCAACACATTCCATACCACCAAAAAAAGTCTCCTCTATTGGCTGTTGTGCTGTGCAGTGTAGCCCTTTCTATGAGGTTAGACCTGAAGTAGATTCACATTCAGATCAGTAAGGACAGTATATCCAACCCAGCACTGTCCCTGGATTGGGTGTGTTTGCTGGGAGCAGTATAGAGGGAGGTTTACTCTGTATTTAACTCCGTGCTGCCGCGATCCTGGGAGTGTTTGTTGGGGGCAGAGTTGAAGGAACTTTACTTTCAGTTTAAAAGAGAAGAGAGAGAACAAAGAACAAAGAAAATTACAGCACAGGTACAAGCCCTTCGGCTCTCCAAGCCTGCACCGACACGCTGTCCGTCACCAGTAAAACCCCCTACCCTTCCGAGGACCGTACCTTCTATTCCCATCCTATTCATATATTTGTTAAGACGCCCTTTAAAAGTCGCTATAATATCTGCTTCCACTATCCCCCCTGGCAGCGAGTTCCAGGCACCCACCACCCTCTGCGTAAAAAAACTTGCCTTGTACATCACCTTTAAACCTTGCCCCTCACACCTTAAAACTATGGCCCCTAGTAACTGACTCTTCCATCCTGGGAAAAAGCTTCTGACTGTCCAGTCTGTCCATGCCCTTCATAATCTTGTAGACCTCTATCACGGCCCCCCTCAACCTTTGTCATTCCAGTGAGAACAACTCCTTTTTCTCCAACCTCTTCTCAAAGCTAATGCCCTCCATACCAGGTAACATTCTGATAAATCTTTTCTGTTCCCTCTCCAAAGCCACCACATCCTTCTGGTAATGTGGCAACCAGAATTGAACACAATATTCCAAACGCGGCCTAACTAAGGTTCTATAAAGCTGCAACATTACCTGCCAATTTTTCAACTTAATGCCCCAGCCGATGAAGACAAGCATGCCGTATGCCTTTTTGACTACCTTCTCCACCAGCGTTGCCACTTTCAGTGACCTACATAGAGCTTTACTCTCTGTCTAACCCCATGCTGCGCCTATCCTGAGAGTGTTTGATGGGGGCAGTACAGGGGGTTTTACTTTCAGTTTAAAAGAGTAGAGGGAGCTTTAATCATAGAATCCTTACAGAGTGAAAGCAGGGCATTTGGCCCATCAAGTCCACACCTACCCTCCTAAGAACATCCCACCCAGACCCAACCCATTCCTGTAACCCTGCATTTCCCACAGCTAATCCACCTTCCCTGCACATCCCTGCACACTAGGGGCAATTTAGCTTGGCCAATCCACCTAACCTGCACATCTTTGGACTCTGGGAGGAAACTGGAGCAGCTGGAGGAAACCCATGAATCCATGGGGAGAATGTGCAAACTCCACACAGTTGACAAGGGTGGAATTGAATCCAGGTCCCTGGCACTGTGAGGCAGCAGTGCTAACCACCGTGCTGCCCACTGTACCCATCCCACTGCTGTCCAGATCCTGAGATTTTTTGATTGGGACCGTGTAGGAGGATTTTACTTTTAGTTTACTTCCTGTTTAAGTGTAGAGGAAGCTTTAATCTGTATCCAACTACGTGCTGTACTTGTCCTGGGGATGTTTGATGGGGACAGTGTAGAGAGAACTTTACTCTTTATTCTCTATCCAACCCTGTGCTATGCCTGTCCTGGGAGCTTTTGGGAGTTGAAGGTGGATGTCTGAAGTGGGTGAAAAGTTGTTCTGTTTTTGACATCACATCCTCACCATTGAACACGGAATTAAAAGCCATGCCATTTGATTTATATAAACCACACCAGCTTCCTATTTCCTTCAGAACTGATTCTTCTAAAAGTTAGATTTTGACCTTCTGCAATATTCCAAATTAGTACTGTGTCATTCTATCACATCTTATTGGCAAAGCTTCAACACCCTGAGAAGAAGGAAGTTTAAAAAATCTCTTCCTTCAGCTTGGAGGGAAATTCCAGGCCTATTCGCCTGGAACAGGCTTAGGGCAGTAAAGGTGCAAAACTTTAGGAAGTGGATTTATCCAAACCACACAAGCCAGGTATTAGGAATACACACACCCAGCTCATCAACATGATCCCATCCTCGTGTAAAGATATAACCATCCATTTATACCAACTCATCCGTCTGCTTTTTCAAAAAAAATGTCCAAGGGAATGTGGGCATTTCTGGTAGGGCCAAAGGTTATTACTCATCCCTAACTGCCCACAAGAAGGTATTGGTGAGCTGCCTTCTCAAACTGCTGTAGTCCACGTGCTGTAGGTAGACCCACAATGCTCTTAGGGAGGGAATTCCAGGTTTTTGACCCAGCAACAGTGAGGGAACAGTGATATATTTCTGAGTCAGAGTGGTGAGTGTCTTGGAGGGAACTTACAGCTGGTGGTGTTCCTATGTGCTGCCATTGTCCTTCTAGATGGTACTGGTTGAGAGTTTAGAAGATGCTATTTAAGGAGCATTGGGGAGTTTCTGCAGTGCATCTTGTAGGTAGTACCCACTGCTGCTACGTACCAACAGTGGTGAAGAGAGTGAATGTTTTGTAGATGTGGTGCCAATCAGGTGGATGGTCTTGTGGTGGATAATATCAAGCTTCTTGAATGTTGCTGGAGCTGCAAGTATTTCATCATACTTCTGACTTGTGCCTTTATAGATTGTGGACAGGCTTTGGAGAGTTGGGGGATGAATTATTCTCTGTAGAATTCCCAGCCTGTAGCCCAATTTTGTTGCCACTATACTGTATGCTACGAAGGAAGAGTCATATCGGATTCTAAACTTTAACTGCACATCTTTCTCCACAGATGCTGCTTGACCAGCTGGGTTTCTTCATCAATTTCTGTCTTTATTTCCAACTTAGAGTAGTATTTTCATTTGTTTGTATTTGTTATTTGTTCATGTGTATTGCTTATCCAGTTTAGTCTCTGGTCAATCATAACCCCCACCCCACAGGATGTTGGTGGTCATGGATTCAATGATAGTAATATTCAAATGATAGTCAAAGGGCAATGGTTAAATGCTGTCTTGTTGGAAGTGGTTAGTGCCTGGCACTTGTGTAGCACAACGGTTGCTCGCCATTTGTTAACCCAAGCCTGGACGTTGTCTAGTTCTTGCCGCTTATGGACACTGGCTGAGGAGTCATGAATATGGCTGAATATTGTACAATTCTTCGTGTAAAGATCATTGATTAGGCAGCTGAAGATGGCTGACCCTAGAACGCTATCCTGACGATCTCCTGCAGAGATGTCCTGGAACTGAGATGACTGACCTCCAACAGCCACAACCATCTTCCTTTGTGCCACATGTGACTCCAGCTGGCAGAGGATTTCCTCCCTGATTCCCGTTGGCTCCATTTTTGCTCATGCTCCTTGATGCCACACTCGGTCAAGTATAACCTTGATGTCAAGGATGGCCACTCTCACCTCATCTCTGGAATTCAGGTCTTTTATTCATGTTTTGTTTCAAGGTTGCAATAAGGTCATGAACTGAGCAGCCCTGGCCGGACCCAAACTGGGTACCAGTGGTCAGGCTATTGCTGCTTGATGACACCTTCTGTCACATCGCTGATGATTGAGAGTAGACTGATGACTTGGGGCAGCATGGTGGTTCAGTGGTTAGCACTGCTGCCTCACAGCACTTGGGACCTGGGTTTAATTCCACCATCAGGTAACTGTCTGTGTTGAGTTTTCACATTCTCTCTTGTCTGCATGGCATTTCTTCCATGTGCTTCAGTTTCCTCTCACAGTCCAAGGATGTGCAGGTTGGGTGGATAGGCCTGCTGAATTGCCCACAGTGTCCAGAGATGTGTAGGTTGGGTGGATTAGCCATGGGAAATACAGGGTTACAGGAAATGGTATGGGCGGGGTCTGGATAGATGTTTTTTGGAGGGTTAGTGTGAACCCAATGGGCTGAATGGCCTGCTTCCACACCGTAGGGATTCTATGGTGGACAGTAATTGCCCATGTTGAACTTGTCCTGTTTTTGTGTACAGGACATACCTGGACAATTTTCACATTGTCAGATAGATGCCAATGTTGTAGTTGTACTGGAACACATGGCTATGGGCAAAGAACATTCTAGAGCAGAATCCTTCCGTACTATTGCCAGAATGTTGTCAGGGCCCATAGCTTTTGCAGTATGCAGTGCCTCCAACCTTTCTTGGTGTCACTTGTGTGAATTGGACTGTTTAAAAACTGGCATCTGTGAGGCTGAAAGAACTGCGGATGCTGTAAATCAGGAACAAAAATAGAAGTTGCTGGAAAAAATTGTGGCTGCTGGCTGAAGAAGGGTCAACAGACCGAAAGTGTTAATTCTGATTCTTTTCTTCACATGTCTGTGAGGCTGAGATGGATTTAGCACTCTGGATGAAGATTGTTGCAAATGTTTTGGCCTTATCTTTTAAACTGATGTTTCCTCATTGAGGATGGGGTTATTTGTGGAGTTTAATTTTTCACCACCATTAACAACTGGATGTGGCATGACTGTGGAGCTTAGATCTGATCCTTTGGTTGGGGGATCACTTAGTTCTGTCTGTCACTTGCTGCTTATGCTGTTTGGCATACAAGTAGTCCTGTTTGATATCTTCACCCAGGATCGCAGCTCATTTTTAGGTATGCCTGGTGCTGCTGCTAGCATATCCTCCTGCACTGTCCATTGATCCGAGAGTTGATAACCCTGGCTTGATAACACAAGAAAGGGTATCCTCAACGTGAAGACGGGACTTCATTCCAGAAGGACTATGCGTTCGGCACTCTTATGATACTGCCATAGGCAGAAGTATCTGCAGCAGGCAGATTGAGGATGACGTCAAGAAGATTTTGCCCTCTTGTTGGTTCCCTCAGACCTAGTCTAGCAGTAATGTCCATGTGGACTCAACAGGCACGGTCAGTGGTGATGCTGAAAGCCACTCCTGGTAATGGAAGTTCCCCCACCTAAAGTACATTCTGCGCCCTTGCCACCCTTAGTGCATTCTCCAAATGGTGTTCAATACGGAGGTGTACATGGTAGTTAGCAGGAGATTTCATACCATTGTTTGGCCAGATGCTCTGAGACATGATGGTGTCTGAAGTCAATGTTGACAACTCCTAGGGCAACTCCCTCCTGACTGTATACCACTGTGCCGCTCCCTCTGCTGGGTCTGTCCTGCCAATGGCACAAGACATACCCAGGGATGGTGATGGTGACGTCTGGGAGAATGTACGGTATGATTCCACTATGTCAGGGCTGTTTTTTGACTAGACTGTGGGACAGCTCTCCCTAATTTCAGCACTAGACCCAAAATGTTAGTAAGGAGAACTTTGCAGGTCGACAGGGCTGCATTTGCCATTGTCATTTCTGGTACTTGGGTCAATGCCAGGTGTTCCATCTGATTCTGTTCATGCATACCCCACCTCACCAATACGATCCTACTCTCCGACATGACACACTTAACTCAGCAAAAGGCAACATTGGATTGTATTGTGAGATAACAAGGTGTAGAGCTGGATGAACACAGCAGGCCAAGCAGCA
>NC_063365.1:868996-880202 GCF_021869965.1 Rhincodon typus | reverse complement strand
GTGTGTGTGTGTGTGTGTGTGTGTGACTGTACTCCGGGGGGAGCCCGTGTGTGTGTGTGTGACTGTACTCCGGGGGGAGCCCGTGTGTGTGTGTGTGACTGTACTCCAGGGGGAGCCCGTGTGCGTGTGGGACTGTCCTCCAGGGGAGCCCAAGTCTCTGTGGGACTGTAGTCTGGGGGAGAACCCATGTGTGTGTGGGACTGTACTCCAGGGGGACTGTATTCCTCGGGAGAACCCGTGTGTGTGGGACTGAACGTTAGCAACATTTAAGGTTAATCTTGATAGACACACGAACAGGAGGCGAAAGGGTTCAGAAAATATTTACATGAATGTTGCCATGGTTGGAGAGTTTGGCCTATACTCCCATGAGGGAAAACATCTGCCCTGTCAATGCCCACAGAATACTGTATGTTTCAATAAGTCACCTCCCATTCCTCTATGGCTGCAATGAATATAGGCCAAACTCCCTCAATGTCTCTTCATAAGTTAATTCCTCTATACCTGGTATCAGCTTAGTGAGCCTTCTCTGGACTGCTTCCAACACCTGTATATCTCCCCTTAGATAAGGGGCCCAAAACTATTCATAGTATTCCAGATGTTGCCTGATTAGATCCTTGTATAGTTTGAGCAAAACCAGAATACCTCTTTTATCGTCCATTCCAGCTTTTTTGCCTTGAAAGAGTTGAGGTTCTTTGTAGTTTGTGATGCAGCCAATGCTGCAGTCTGATGTACACTCCAAGTTATGAATTAGGTGTAGGAGTAGGTTATTCTCCTTTTGAGCTTGCTCTGTTGTTTAATAGGATCATTGTCATAAAGTCATGGATTCATACAGTGCCGAAAAGGCCCTTTGGCCCATCAAATCTGCACCAACATTAACTACTACTAAAGGTGCACTAATCCCAATTTCCTGCACTTGTCCCATATCCTTGAATATTATGATATTTTCAAGTACTTATCCAAATATTTTTTAAAGGGTTGTTAACTTTCAGGCCTCCAGTACGTTCTCAGGAAGTGCATTCCAGATTGTCACCACCTGCTGAGTGAAAAAGATTTTTTTCCCCCAAATCCCTGCTGAAATTCCTGCTCCTTATTGTAAAACTATGTCGTTTCATGATTAATGCTTCAACCAAGGAGAACAGCTGCTCCCTACTCCACATAACCGTATACATCTCAATCATGTCCTCCTTCCGCTTTCTCTGCTCTAACGAAAACAATCCAAGCCTATCTAGTCTCTCCTTATAGCTCATAGCTGATCTGCTTGTGGCCTCAACTCCACATTTGTTGATAACCATTGATTCCTTTGTTTGTTTGGGAGGCAGTTTGCAATATTGATAATATTACTGACCAGAAAATCACAGCTCCCCAATATTATTCTTGGGTCTTTGGTTCAAATTCCCCCACCAAAAAATGTATCTACTTCTGCCTTAAAACAATTTAGTGATCCTGCCTCTGTCACTCTCTAAGGAAGAGATTAAATCCCTGGGGGAGAGAAATTGTCCTTATCTCCATTTTAAATGGGCAATTACTTATTTTTAAACTATGCCCCCTATTTCTAGTCACCCTCACAAGTGAAATCATCCTTTCAGTATCTATCCTACCGTGTCCTTTTAGCATGTTTCAGTTAGATCACTTCTCATTCTTCAAAACTCCAAGTTGGAGCTACAGGCTCAGCCTTTCTGAACTTTCATCAGACAGCAACCCATCCCATTCCTGGGATCTGGGCTGTAAGTCTGGATTATTTGAGATTATGTTGTTTCCAGCCTTTCAATTTGACCTCTTTGTGATTATGGCCTTTGCTGGCTTCAGATTACTGCAGTGTTCTCATTGACTTCAGTGCTGGAGAGAGTTATTCTGAGAGGTTGAAATGCCGTGAGATCAACACGCTTCTGCTATTTTATTGCTCCTTGACTTACTGGGCTGCCTTGGGTGGGAGATTTTCACCAATAACTCTGTTTGCCACTTTTGGAAATAGTCCCTGCCATTGTGCAGGGAGTGGAATTCTAGGAGCAGAATCCTTCTCTGATCTCCATGTGTTCTGGAAGGTGTCTACACTCACTGGTGTCATTGCTAAGGGGGGTGTGGATGGGCAGTGAGTCACCACAGTAACTAATTAAATTTTAAACCAGGCAAATTGATACTTTGTCTGATGCACAAATGAGTACCATGGTATGTGAATTTCAGAGGCAGTGTGATGTCAGGTTTATAGGCTGTATGTCTCAAAGGCTGACAGACCGTGTCAAACATCATGTCCCTTTTGAATGTTTGCAAATAGTAAGGTACTGATTGTATCTAACCAATTTAAGATTGTCATTTGGGCTCGCTGTGTGGTGTACCAGCATGCACTTGAAGTTTTCTATATTAAAACACAGCCTTGTTCTTTGCAGACGGAAAACTCATGTACGTCCACTGCACCTGTTTCAACTCAACAAAATAGCCGACAGTACTTGCTCTGCAATTAATTTCTCTGCAATCAGAGTTAACCTGTCTAGTTCAAAATATAAACAAGCCCAGCAGTTAATTGTCAATCATCATTAATTGGAGCATTCTCCATGGCAACATTTGTACCAATGAGCCCCACTCACCGTCCAATTAGCACTGTCCTCTTCTCTTGCAGTATAAATATTGGTTTACCTCTTAAATTGGTATTCTTGCAAATTGTCCTGATGAGTCCAGGATGAAAATCTTCAACAATGTGCCTTTGACTTACTTGTGACTGGGCTGTTAGATGTCTGTCTGTGGAATTGCATGTTCCGTTGTAGGGATTACTGGCTTTAGTTTACTTCTATGTAATGTATTCTTGGTTTCCATTGGCAACCCTAATGATGTTTGTGCTGTGCCCAGGTCACAGTGGCTGACATTAAGGAGTTTGAAGATAAGTATAAAGGCTCGGAAGAGGAGATGACAGATATAAAGCAGGCATACCTGGATTTTGAGGGGGACATGGATGGCATCATGGAGTCAGTGTTGTGTTCCACACTCGAGGATGAATCACGGATACGGGCGATCCTGGAGACAGCCATTGAGGCACAAGAGCTCCCAGCCTACACAGCATTTACAAAGGAGACCGCAAGCAAACAGAGAGCCCGGAAGAGGAGGGTGAGCGCATTTTTCTTTTACTCTGTTTATCCATTATAAAATGATTGTCACAACCATTACACTGCAATATGGCAATAGTCACACCTGACCTTTAATCAGCCTAAAGTATTTAATTGAGATGGTTGTTAACGAGTGAACTCTGAGGTGAAGTTGAAGCCCAGTCATTGAGAAGCTATAGGTAAAAACCAGCCTGCATAAAAAAGTTGTAATCCTGGTCTCCAAGCAGAAGCTGTTGCGTTGTCTGTTGGGTTGAAGCATATCAAACATGTGGGTCCTGAATTTCCACCAGCTTGTTCTGGTTTCCTCACCACAAATCCCCTTGAAATCAGATAAATGAGTTCACAAGATTGTGGAAATTCAAGTGCAGATCGCATTCTCTCAGATCTAAGTTCTGTAAATTTGTGCTCATTTGACTGCCCATGAAACTGCTTGCTCCAGTCAGGGTGAGTTAGTATTATTTATTCAAATGTTTAATTGATTCTCGCTGGCTAGGTCTGCATTTATTGCCCATCCCTAATTGCACAGAGGGCACTTCAGAGTCAGGCACATTTACTGTTATTCTAGAATTATATGTAGGCTAGACTGGGTGAGGATGACAGATTTCATTCCCTGAAGGATGTTATGAATCAGATGGATTTTTCTGATAATTGACACTGATTTCATGGTCATCATTCGACTCTTAATTCCAGATTTTTAATTGAATCTAAACTCCACCATCTACCCAGGTCCCCAGATCATAACCAGGGTCTCTGGATGAATAACTTGCTCAGGGATAGTAAGAACTGCCAATGCTGGAGTCAGAGATAAGTGTGGAGCTGGAGGAACTTTCTGAAGATTTTTCTGAAGAAGGGTCCCGACCCAAAATGTCAACTTTCCTGCTCCTGTGATGCTACCTGGCCTGTTGTGTTCCTCCAGCTCCACACTGTATTATCTCTGGATGAATAGTTTAGTGATTAATTTTAGTAATAATACCACTAGACCATTGTTTTTAACCTCCTCTTACCCCCCACAAACAATAACAGTAATGATAGCAGTGTGCAGAGTTTGGGTATGGAGGGGTGGAGGCTGCGTGTGGGGTTTGGGTATCGGGGGGAGCAGTGTGTGGGTTTTGGTACAGGGTGGGGAACAGTGTGATAGCAGTGTTGCATGCAGACAGTATCTACTTCTTGTTAATCAGTGTCTCATGATGACAGGGTGACCGAGAGGCCAAAGAGGCTGAAGGAGTGAGACAGAAGCTGGGACTGGAGGATGGAAGTGACTCCCTCAAACTACTTATCCAGGTGAGTGAGTCAGCAGATCGTGCCAGTAATATTACGATCCTGGGTAAATTTGATCAACAATCTATTAGTTATCAGGTTGGGATTGCTGCCCTGTACCTGTGCAACAGTGAGACTATAGTCTGCCTATTTTCTCATTTTGTGAAATGCTGAACCTTCCTCCAGACCAGCCTAGTATTGTGTAGTGTGCAGTCATGGTGTTCGTTACAACAAGACCTATCTCCCATCACACCTCAGTGGATAGCATTCTGGGGACTGGCTGATCATGCTGCCAGTAATGGAGGCCCAAATTCTATCCTGGCTCAGAATCTCGTGTCTCAGGCTGTGAACCTGTGGCTCCCTCGGAACATGTCCTTTTCCAGCCGAATAAATAGCAGCAACCCTCTGGCTCATGAAGTTTCTGCCCCTCCCCGCCCCCCCTTCCCTCCTATACTGTTCCCCTGGATTGTGAGGAATTGGCCCCACTTACTGCAGGTGAATGTTGTTCGGGTGAAAGGTTGCTGATTGGATCGTTGTATCTTCAGAAGAAGCAGAAGGACCGGGAGAAGCAGATGGACAATTTCTTGGCCGCGATGGAGGCAAAGTACTGTGCAAATTCACAAAAAGGAAAGAAAAGTACCAAGAAAGGAAAGAAGTGAAAAATAGAAAAATCTAATTTGGAGGTTGCCACATTAGGAAGGATCGGCAGGAGACCTAGTGGATCCAAAGTCAAGGTGATGACTATTTTGCTCCTGGTTGGACAATTGATTTGTGCTGAAGAAAGAATATTGTCCTTGCCTTTGTAAAGTAATCTGATCTCCTTTCTCTGCTGTGTACTTGTTGGTATGTAATGAGAAGGGAATTATGACTGAATGATCTTGTTTTGTAGCAATGAGGTGTAGTTGGGAAATAAAGTTATTTTTTTTGTAAACATCTTTTTCTGTTCCTTTTCATTACTACTGTACCACAAGAGCCCTCCAGCATTTACTTTTTAATACATCCACTACCAAATCACCCAGTTAATAAATTTAAACAAACAAATTACAAGGACTGTCTCCCAAGGGCACTGCAACAATAACAATAAATTGAAGGAAGGGAGGGCTTAAATCAAAATGGAGTTGGAGGCGGGTATAACGCACTCCAACAAATATGATGGTCACCTCTCCCTAAACCTCAAGGCTGTTAGTGGCCAATGCATGTTCCTTCTCCAAGGATTAATTTAATTTAAAAATTGCATTGAGGACAGCTATCATTTTTAAAGTTATCAATTTGTAATAATAGTTCATCTTGTGTGGGGATAGCATCCTTTAGCCAAATCGTAAATCTCTTCCCCGCTCCCCCACCTCAAAAAAAAGAGTAGCTCCTCCACTTCATGCTGCTTTTGTGAAAAACGGTCCCGCACGCACCGGCTCCCCCTGGAGTACAATTCAGGACACTGACTTAAAACCAGGTTAGTTCCATAAGCCCACTCTCACTGAGGTGCAATTCCGTACATACAGACACTCACGTGGTTACAGTCCCGCGTGCACTGACCCTCAGTTGCACAGGCATAGCAGGTTGGAAAATGACAACTTGGGTTTTACAAAATGAAAACCCTGTTTGACAAATTTATCATGAGAATGTAACTATTGGATAGAGGGTAGTCAGATATAGTACACTTGAATTCAAGTTGCCACGCCAAATAATAGGGAGGTAAGCATTCATGGAATTAGATGTGACAATCTTACATCAATTAGTGGATTAGTGGACAGAAGTAAAGTGTGTGTAAATGGTGTGTTTTCATAGCTTGTGCAGCATTGCAAGCATCAATGCTATGATCTCTTCTATTTGCAATCTATATTAATGACATCCTGCAGACAGTCTGAGCGTAATCTCGCAAAGTTTATTGCTAAAACATATTTCAGTGGAAAAGTAAGCTATGAGGAGAACAGTGAGGCTGCAGAAAGGTACAGACATGTTAGGTGAGTGTGCTTCAAGGGAATAAGTGAGAGATATAAAGAACAATATAGCAAAGGAACAGCCCCCTTGGACCACCAAGCCTGCACCGATTCCTAATCCTTACTTAGACTGCTACTTGTTGCCAAAATGTGCTTTCTATCCCTATGCCTTCTGTTCATGTGTCTGCCAAAAGATACCTTAAACGTTGCTAACGTGCCTCCTTTCACCACCTTCCACTGGCAGAGCATTCCATGCACCCACCACCTCTGTGAGAAAGATTTTCCCTGCACTTCTCTCCCAAACGTTCTTCCCTAAACACCTTGAACTTGTGCCCTGTTGTAGTTGACCTTTTCACCCTGGGAAAAAGCCTCTGATTATCCACCCAATCTATGCCTCTCATAATTTTGTAGACTTCCCATCAGGTTGCCCATCAGCCTCCGTTTTTCCATTGAAAGTGATCTGAGTTTATCCAACATCTCCTTGTATTTAAATCGCTCCAGACCAAGCAACTGGTAAACCTTCTCTGCACCCTCTCCAAAGAATGCATGTCCTCTGGTAGTGTGGCAACCAGAACTGCATGCAGTATTCCCAATGTGGCCTAACTAAAGTCTCATACAGCTGTAACATAATTTGCCAACTTTTATATTTGTTACCCTGACTGACAAAGGCAAGCATGCTGTATGCCTTCTTGACCACCTTATCCACCTGTGTTGCTACTTCCAGGGACCTGTGGACCTGGTATGCCCAAATCGCACTGTATGTCAGTTGCTCCTAAGGGTTCTGCCATTTGTTGTATAATTTGCACCTGAATTTGATCTTTTAAACTGCATTGCCTTGCACTTGTCTGGATTAAACTCTATCTGCCATTTCCCTGTCCAAGTCTGCAATCAATCTATATCCCACTGTATCCTTTGACAATACTCCTAAGTATCTGCAACTTTGCCAATTTTGGTGTCATCCACAAACTTACGAATCAGCCCACCTATGTTCTCCTCCAGATTGTTTGTTTGTTTATATATAGCAAACAACAAAGGTCCAAGCAGAACACCAGTAGTTACTGGTCTCCAATCCAAAAAGCACCGTTCCACTGCTACTCTGTCTTCTATTACCAAGCCAGTTTTGTATCCATCTAGCTCGCACACCCTGGATCCTATGAGACCACTTTTGTACCAGCCTGCTATGAGGTACCTTATCAAATGCCTTTGTAAAGTCCAGGTAGACAACATCATCGTCCCTTCCCTCATTAATCATTCTTGTTACTTCCTCAAAAAAACTCAATCAAGTTGGTGAGAGATGACCTTCCCTGCACAAACCCATGCTATCTATCACTAACGGGTCCATTCGCTTCTAAATGTGAATTATATCCTGTCTCTCAGTATCTTCTGCAACAGCTTCCCGGCCTGTAAGTAGCTGGATTATGTCTGTTTCTCCTCTTAAACAAAGGAACAACATTGGCTATTCTCCAGTGCTCTCGAACCTTGCCTGAGGCCAAAGAGGATGCAAAGATACCTGTTAAGGCTCCAGCTGTTTCCTTCCTTGCCTCTAACAGTATCCTGGGATAGATGCCATCTGACCAGGGGACTTACCTACCTTAATGTGTTTCAAGACATCCAACACTTCCTCTTTCATTATGTTGACGTGTGTGAGAGTATTCGCACACCTTTTCCTCACCTCAACATCCCTCATGTCCCTGTCTTTGGTAAATACTGATGTACAGTACTTCATTTCCTCGAGCTCCATACATAACCTCCTTTCAGTATCCTTGAGTGGACCCACTCTTTCCCTAGCTACCTCTTGCTCCTAATATATGTTTAAAAATTGCCTTGGGATTCACTTTGGTTGTAAGAATGAAAAAGCAGAATACATTATTTTGAAAGGGATAGAAATTTTAAATGATGATCAAAGAGACTTGAGTGTACAAGGAACACAGTCCACATCGCAGGTAAACCAAATGATTAGAAAGGCAAATAACATGTTAGCCTTTTATTCCAAAGGGAGTGGAGGACAGGAATAAAGTTTTGCTATAATTATAGAGGGCTTTGGTGAGACCAGACCTGGAGTACTGTGTACAGCTTTGGTCTCTGTATTTAAGGAAGGCTGTACCTGCTTGAACCTGTAACTGCAGGCACCTGCTCACATGCGCTAATCTGCAAATGTGCATGAACACAGTTCCAAACTGCTAGGTCATTGAAATATTGATGTCACATGGAAAGGCTGCATTGCACATGTGCAGTGAAGAAGCATGATATGGAAATGGAGTTCAGTGGTTGGGAGTGAAGACATGGGAACCTCTCTCCTTCCCCCATCTCTCCTCATTCCCCCCATCTCTCCTTGTTCCCCCATATCCTTCCTTTCCCCTTCACCCTCACCCCTCACATTCTAAAAACACTTTATACAAAGGGTTGGGTAAAAACTCTGTTAACTCCGTTCATTTGGCTTTCAATGCACACTGAAGGAAAAGTATACCTTTCTCCAGCAATAGAGTTTGAGTAGCTCCTGCACCCTGAATATAATCGAGTTTGCCCATATCATTTCAGGAAAGAGGACTTACTTTTTTACTCAATAAAAATCCTTTATATCTTTCATCTACTGTATTCACTTCTCCTGCACATACAGCAGTGTTTATCTCCAGTCCCATTCTGTAATTAGGTCTATAATTGATCAATAGTATTTTCATTCTGGCTTCCTTTTTCAGACTCAGTCATGTGAACTCCAACAAGTTCCACTTAAACCTTCAATTCACACCTCCCTCTCAGCACCTTCCTTTCCGGTCTGAGGAGGAAATCCTGGGGCATTCCTGGCTCTCCATTCTTTATCCTGGCTGCTTGCCCTTCCTTCACTCTCTCACCTTCTAACCTTCGCTGGCTTACAGCAGTGAAAAAAATAAAGATTTCGTTTTATGGATCATCTCGTTATCTGCCGTCTGTCTAGCTGTTGGAATTCTGTGGTCATCAACATGGGTTCTAAATACTGCAGGAAGTGAATTTTTAATTTCTTCTACAAGAATACTTTCTCTGAGAGCTTCATACCTGGCAATTTACTTGAAATGCCTGTATCCATTGGTCATAATTATTTTGCCCTCTCAAATTCATTATCCATCTGCTGTTTCCTTAAGTCTCCTGCAAAACCTAACTCATACTCACCCAGGATAATGTTTTTTACTGCATCATAATCCATAGAATCCTCTTTCAATACTGGTGTGGAAATTTCATGAGCTCCACCTGCCTACATCCTCTGCATTGGTAATGTCCAGTTTTCCTTCAGCCACTTTACTTGCTTTGCTACTTTGTCAAATGGCAAAAGTATGCCTCTCTCTCAAACTTTAGCAGGATGTGCACAAATTTAATTTATTTCCTGACTATACTTTGGGTTATGGCTAGCTTTTTCCTCAGCAGAACCATCCTCTGCATCTTAGTTTCTTTTAACCCCAGCCTTTGAAGTCAGTAGTCTCTTTTCATTTTCCTTATTTTTCCTTTTCAATTCTAGTTCAAGCTTCTTAAATGGTCTTTCATTTTCCTTTTCCTCTCTCTGAAGTGCCCTTTCTTTTTTTAAGATCTATTTCTCTTTTCTGCTTTTTAATTTCGTTTTCCATTTCAAGTTGCTTGATTTCTTTTCCATGCTCAAGCTGTTTTCACTGCAGTTAAATTCTCGCTAATTTGGTCCCTCTTGTGTTTCCACCAATCCCAAATGGTGTGCAGATATGTTAATTATCTCTGCCTTCTTAGTGTTTGCAAGAAATTCCACCCAACTCCTTTACTATTTCTGTTAGCTTAATCTAACATTTATAGAATCATAGAATCTCTATAGTGTGGGAACAGGCCCTTCGGCCCAACAAGTCCACACTGACCCTCAGAGCATCCCACCCAGATCCATCCCCTATAACCGACCTAATGTAAACATCTCTGAACACTATGGGCAATTTAACATGGGCAATCCACCGAGCCTGCACATCTTTGGACTGTGGGAGGAAACCAGTCAGGAAGATATTCTCAGTAGAGATAGTAGGACCTACGTCCATGACACCACCCACACCCTCCACCTCCTCCAGAACTTCCAATTCCCCGGTCCCCAACACCTCGTCTTTACCATGGACGTCCAGTCCCTATACACCTGCATTCCCCATACAGATGGCCTAAAGGCCCTCCGCTTCTTCCTGTCCCGCAGGCCCGACCAGTCCCCCTCCACTGACACCCTCATCCGCTTAGCCGAACTCGTCCTCACACTCAACAACTTCTCTTTCAATTCCTCCCACTTCCTACAGACAAAGGGGTGGCCATGGGTACCCGCATGGGCCCAAACTATGCCTGCCTCTTTGTAGGTTACGTGGAACAATCCCTCTTCCGTACCTACACTGGCCCTAAACCCCACCTCTTCCTCCGTTACATTGTTGACTGTATTGGCGCCGCCTCGTGCTCCCACGAGGAGCTCGAACAGTTCATCCTCTTCACCAACACCTTCCACCCCAACCTTAAGTTCACCTGCACCATCTCTGATACCTCTCTCTCCTTCCTGGACCTTTCTGTCTCCATCTCGGGCAACCACCTAGAAACCGATATCCATTTCAAGCCCACAGCTACCGAGAATACTCCTCCTCCCACCCACCTTCCTGCAAAAATGCTATCCCCTATTCCCAATTCCTTCGCTTCTGCCGCATCTGCTCCCAGGATGAGGCATTCCACTTCCGTACATCTCAGATGTCCTCGTTTTTCAAGGACCGCAACTTCCCCCCTCAGTGGTCGAGAATGTCCCCCACCGTGTCTCCCGCATTTCCCGCAACTCATCCCTCACACCCCGTCCCCGCAATAATAACCAAAAAAGAATCCCCCTCGTCCTCACGTACCACCCCACCAACCTCCGGATCCAACGCATCATCCTCCGACACTTCCGCCATCTGCAATCCGACCCCACCACCAAAG
>NC_063365.1:859131-868496 GCF_021869965.1 Rhincodon typus | reverse complement strand
GAGGGTCGAGGCCCGAAACGTCAGCCTCTCTGCTCCTATGATGCTGCTTGGCCTGCTGTAAACCTCATTATAGTTTGGCAAAAGGACTTATTGGTCTTTCCCCACTGCATGTTGGTGGCAGCTGCCCTAAGCTTTAGAGTATCCCTTAGCACATAGTCTGGACCTTAGAATTTGCCAGTCTGCACACTCAGTCAGGTCAAATTCTTCACATTGGAAAACCACATTAACTTATGGCTGGAATATGTATTGTGTTGGTGTGTTTCATGTTACCTTACCTGTGATTTACACCATATAGTATCAGTGAATTTAATTGTCTTTTGGTAACTTATACAAAAGAATAAAAGAGAAGTACAGCACAGGAACAGGCCCTTCAGCCCTCCAAGCCTGTGGTGATCATCATGTCCTAACTAAACTAAAAATAAACCTTTATGCCTCCATTCCCTCCCCATTCATGTAACCACCTTGATGCCTCTTAAATGTCGTCAACCTACCCGCTTCCACCACCTCTTTTGGCAGTGCATTCCAGACTCCTACCACTCTCTGCGTGAAAAACTTCCCTCGTACATCTCCCTTAAACTTTCCCCCTCTCACTTTGAATTTGTGCCTCCTTGTAATTGAAAATTAAACCCTGGGAAAAAGCCTCTGACTATCCACCCTATGTATGCCTCTCATAATTTGTAGACCTCTATGACAGCTCCTCCCAGCTGCCGTCTTTTCAGTGAAAACAATCCTAGCCTTTTTAATCTTTTGTCATAGCCAATGCCCTCAAAACTGGTCAACATCCTGGTGAATCTTCTCTGCATTCTCTCCAAAACTTCCATGTCCTTCTGATAGTGTAGTAACAAAAACTGCACACAATACTCCAAATGGGGCCTAACAAGGGCTTTATATAGCTGCAACATGGTTTGCCAACTCTTGTATTCCATGCCCTGGCCGATGAAGGCAAGCATGCCATATGCCTTCTTAATCACCTTGGCCACCTGTTTTGCCACTTTTAGGGAACTGTGGACCTGCTTATCCAGATCCGTCTGGATATGTTAATGTTCCTAAGGGTTCTGTCATTTACAATATAATTCACACCTAAATTTGATCCTCTAAAATGCATCACCTCGCATTTGTCTGGATTAAACTCCACCTGCCTTTTCTGTGCCCAAGTTGCCAATCTATCTATATCCTGTTGTATCCTTTCACAATCGTTGACACTATCAGCAACTCCACCAATCTTTGTGTCATCTGTGAACTTACTAATCAGACCACCTATACTTTCCTCCAGATCATTTGTATATTCTACAAACAACAGCGGCCTAAGACTGGTCCCTGTGGAACACCACTAGTTACCAGTCTCCATTCTGAAAAACACCCTTCCACCGCTACCTTCTGTCTTCTGTGACCACGTCAGTTTTGTATCCATCTAGACAGGCCACCTCGAATCTCATGTGATTTTAGTTAATGTACCAATCTGCCATGTGGGACTTTATCAAATGCCTTACCAAAGTCCATATAAACTACATCCACAGTGCTTCTCTCATCAATTATCTTTGTCACCTCTTCAAAAAATTCAATCAAGTTGCTGAGACATGACCTTCCTCGTACGAAATCATGTTGCCTGTCACTAATTAGTCCACTTTCTTTTGAATGCGTATATATCTTGTCCCTCAATATCTTCTCCGAGAGCTCCCCATCACAGATGTCAGGCTTACTGGCCTATAATTTCCTGGATTATTCCTGCTTCCTTTCTTAAACAAGGGAACAACATTGGCTCATCTCAAGTCCTCTGGAACCTCACCTGATGTCAAAGAGGATGTGAAGATATCTGCCAATGCCCCAGCTATTTCTTTCCTTATGTCTCGCAGGAACCTGGGATAGATCCCATCTGGCAGTGGGGAATTGTCTACATTAATGCAATTTAGGATACTCAAAACTTCCTCCTTCAATCTATTGACATTCTCTAGAGTATGCACACACTCATCCCTGACCTCAACATCAGTCATGTCCTTCTCCTTGGTAAATACTGATACAAAGTACTCATTAAGAATCTCTCCCATTTCCTGTGGCTCCACGCATAACTTCCCTTCTTTGTCCTTGAGTGGGCCTATTCTTTCCCTTGCTACCCTCTTCTAATATATGCATAAAAGCCTTGGGATTCTCCTTGACCCTGTTTGCTGAAGACATTCCATGGTCCCTTATAGCTTTCCTAAATCCACGTTAAGTTCCTGCCTAATTTCTCTATACTCCTCAATGGCTTTGTCAATTTGTAGCTGCCTAGAATGTTGTGTGCCTCCTTTTTCCTTTTGACTAAGTTTACAATTTCCCTTATCATCCAAGGTTCCTGAATCCTGCCATTCCTATTCTTCAGTTTTGTAGGGACATGCATGTCCTGCACTTTAATCAACTGGTCTTTAAAAGCATCCCACATGCTAGACGTAGATTTACCCTCAAATAACTGTTCCCAATCCACATCCTCCAGTTCCTGCCTAATTTGAATGTAATTGGCCCTTGCCCAATTAAGCACCCTCACCTGAGGGCCACTCTTATCCTTGTCCATGACTACTTTAAATCTTATGGAGTTATGGTGACTAAGCCCAAAATTCTCTCCTACTGAAATATCAATCACCTGTCCTAGCTCATTCCCTAAGGCTAAGTCTAATATGGCCTCCTTTTTGGTTGGATTGTCAACATACTGCTTCAAAAAGCCCTCGTGGACCCACCAAACAAATTGCTCTCCATCCGAGCCTCCTGCTCTATGGGAGCCCCAGTCAATAAGAGGAAAGTTGAAGTCACCCACCACAATTCTGCTGCTTTTGATGGCCCATAGCGCATCATGCATGCCCAGTGTTGAGTTGCTAGATCTGTTCAAAGTCTGTCCCATTTAGCACGGTGATAGTGTCTTACAACACAATGGAGGTTATTCTCAATCATTACGAGTACATTTTTTTTGCTCCTCCCACATGAATGGTTTCCTATGGCATAGTGCCATCGTCACTTAGCTCATCCATCCTGTAAGTCCTCACTGTCACCAGAATTGAAATGAAATAAATTATGCTAGCCAGTTACAAAACATATGGATTCAGTGGCTTTCTTTAAGTGACTGGCTGGTTTGTGATGCAGAGTGACACCAACAGTGTAGGTTCAATTCCTGCTCCAGGCTGAGGTTACCATGAAGTTCCCAAGCTCACCCTCACCTGAGGTGTGCTGACCCTCAAGTTAAACCACCACCAGTCATCTCACTCTCTCTAATGAGGGAGCAGGACAATGGTGACTTTACCTTTCAAGTCCCAAAAATAAATTAGATTTTTACAGAGAGATTCAATTCCCTTTCCTATGGCCTACATCGAGTTGGAGTGTCCTCCTTGAGTGCTGGAGAACTTCATGATAGTTTGTGAAATAGTACTGGAAGGCAGCAGCCAGACTTCTAGCTGAACAAGAACATGACCCTGTGAAGCACAGACAGGAATCATTGGGTCTGTTGTGTTTTAGTTTCACAGAGAAACAGTCATGAGAGCAGAAGCTGTTGTGCGATGTTGGAGGTTGGTGATAATAAAGGTCAGTGTATCCCATTGCCAAGAGGCACTTTGCATCAAAGGCAGTAGAAATCACACTTGGGTGCCAAAAGAAATCCAGCAGGTTGTCTGTATATATGTATATTGATATGTATCATATGATTGCTTACACAGTACTACCAGTTGAAATGGCAATGTGTAACTAACTCACTGATACAGTTATATGTAACTTACTGTTTTGGTCATGTATAACTCACCAAAACGGTCATGTGTAACTCCCTGTTACAGTAATTTGTAACTCACTGATATTGTCATGTGTAACTCATTGATACAGACATGTGTAACTCCCCGATATAGTAATGTGTAACTCCCCAATACAGTAATTTGTAACTCACCGATATGGTCTGTGTAACTCCCTGATACAGTAATTTGTAACTCACCGATATCGTCATGTGTAACTCCCCAATACAGTAATTTGTAACTCACTGATACAGACATGTGTAACTTACCGACGCGATGTTTCAACTCTGATGAGAGGAATGAGCTGGAAATCAGGCTCCAGGCCGCCATGAACAATGCCAAAAGTGTCAACGTTTTATTGAATTACCAAAATGATTAATTTGTCTCTCTTTTGTAGTACCAGCAGAGTAAAAGAAATAGTCAACTCAAAAAATAATTCAAGTGTGATAAGCAAGACTTATTAGTACAGTGAAGAGGATTCACACATTTCTCCAGTTCATCCCTTTTTATTCAGGAGCTTAATGAGTTAGGGTATTCTGCCTGGAATCCTAACAAATTGGTGAACCTCACCCAGGGATCAGTCATAACAAAGGCTAGTTTGTAGGTTAATTAGTAAGCTAAGAGAACGTTATTGCTTATTGCAAAAGGAATTGAACATAAAAGTAGGGACATTTTGGAATCATAGAATTTTACAGTAGAGAAGGAGACCATTTGACACATCGTGTCTGTACCGTTCCTGAAAGACTACTCAGCCAGTCTGATCCTCCAGCCCTATCTCTGTAGCCCTCTAAATTCATCATTTTAAAATATATATCCAGCTGTCTTTTGAAACGTCCGAATGGAATCTGCCTTCATCACTCTCCCAGGCAGCACATTCCAAATCCTAACAGCTCTCTGAGTAAAGAAGTTTCTCCTCATCTCACTCCTTGCCCTCTTGCTGACAATCTTGAAATTGTGACCCTGAGTTACTGACATAACAACTCATGGAAACAAAATATCCTTCTTTACCCTATCAAAGTTGTTAATAATTTTGAACGCCTCAATAAGGTCACCTCCAAGAAGAATAAAAGCAATTTCTTTAACCATTCGTTTTATCTGAAATCCCTCATTCCTTGTTTCATTCTAATAAACCTCCTTTGAACTCTCGCCAGGGCTTTAACATCCTTCCTTAAATAAGGTGCCCAGAACTGAACACAATATTCCAAATGTGATCTGACCAATGATTTGTAGATGTTTGGTATCATTTCCTTGCTTTTATACTCTATGCCTCTATTTAAAAACACAACAATCCTATAAGCCTTCTTCACAACTGTTTCAACTTGCCTGGCCATCTTCAGAGAATCATGCACGTGAACCCCGAGGTCCCTCTGCTCTTGTACTCCCCTCATTATTGTATCTTTGAGCCTGTATTGTCTCTCCATGTTTCTTCTACCAAAATACATAACCTCATTTTTCTCTGAATTGAAATTCATCTGCCAGGTATCTGCCCATTTGGCCAATTTGTCATTTTCTCTCTGAAGTCGCCCAGCGCCATTCTCACACCTTGCCCTCAACACCCATCTCCAAATCATTTATATAAATCAAAAAAAAGCAAGGTCCCAATGCCAATCCGTGGGAATAGCAATTTCCTAACCAACGTGCCATGTGGCACTGTATCAAATGCTTTCTGAAAGTCTAAACATACAACATCCACAGCATTATCCTCATCCACTGCCTGTGTGACCTCGTCAAAGAACTCAATTAAATTTGTCAGACATGACCTGCCCTTGACAAAGCCACATTGACTCTCAAATACGAACTTCTTTTTCTGTCGGTATGTATTTACCTTATCCCATATTATGTCTTCCATCAGTTTTCCCACTATTGAAGTCTAGCTGACAGGTCTACAGTTTCCTGGGTTATCTTTTGTTCCTTTCCAAAATAATGGTGTCACATTCACTCTCTCAGCAATCTCGGACACATCCTAGAGTGCTGCCAGCCTTTATAGCAACTCTTCTTTATCCATCACTATACTGTTTGTTTGTTTCAACACTCAGATTTTTACTGGGCCATTGTCTCCATCATCTGATTTGGTAAATACAGAAGCAAAATATTCATTTAGTACTTCTTCCATACGTTTTGCTTCAGTGAACAGCTTTCCTTACTTGTTCCTTATAGGCCCCATTCTATCCTTCACTAATCTTTTACTGTTAATATGCTTGAAGAATATTTTTCTGTTTATTTCAGCTCAGTCTGCCATCATCTCCTCATGGTTCCTCTTAGCCTTCCTTATTCCAGCCTTAGCCTCTCTCCTGAATTTGAGATACCCTTCCTGATTTCTATAGCTTTTATTTTTCCGATATGAATGATTTGCCTTCTTCCTTATTTTCCTGTACCATCTTTATTCATTGGTCCCTTGGTCATTCAGAACTTGAGTATTGTGGAGAAAGAGAATACTGTGAAAGATTTTTTGTTTTGCAGAAATCAGATTCATGAATACCAAATCGCAAGGGGAATAATAATTTATAGTCCATGAGAAATTGAATGCTAATTGGATGGCAAGTGGAGTCTGACTAGTTGAGGTGTGGCCATGGAGAATATAACCAGAAACAGTAACCCGAAGTTTTTGTAACCAAACCTGCCGACCAATCAATCATGCATTATAAATTATTTAATCCATTGAAATTTAATATTCTTGCATATGTTCTGATGAAGTTAAGAGAAAAAGAAATGAAAATGTCTCTTTTTTCAGCAACACTCATAATTGACCAGATACAATGTGGTTTATCCATGGGTTTAACGTTATGCTGTGTCAGATACACTGTATAGTATCAGCACTGGACCGTGTTAGTGAATCACCAGACATAATTATACAGACCTAAAACAATCTAACACATCAGCTCTTTAGTGTAATTACCACAGTGTTTTTTTAATAATTTGACTGTAAAGCCATAATTATCACCCATCATACAATAATAATTTTACATCAGCAGTTTAAAGGGGAAGCTGATAGAGTGATACTTGTTATTTATATTTCAATGGAAAAGATATTCAGTTAGTGGAGCTATTCAGAGTAACAGCTAGCTGTAGAGAAGTAGAAACTGAAAGAACTGTGGACGTTGTAAATCAGAGACAAAAATAGAAATTGCTGGACAAGCTCAGTTCTGAGGAAGGGTCACAATCTGAAACGTTAATTCTGATTTCTCTCCACAGATGCTGCCAGACCTGCTGAGCTTTTCCAGTAATTTCTATTTGTCTGTAGAGAAAATAGCTTCCTTTCACTATAGCTACTTTAGAAGCCCAAATAATTTCAAATCCAAATACTTTCTGATCAAATTACTTGTAAATCAGAATAATACAGAATTTTAAATAAAAACTGAAAGGACTGTGTATGCAGAATTTTAATTGCTTTATCTGAAGAGAAAACCAAAGCTGCCACAATAAACAAGGCTCCAGAAGACTTAAGTGTAACCACCACTCAATTTACACTGATTTGTTTGAACCATCCAATCAATCTTTGAAGGCAGATTTCTGGATTGGCACAGCTGCATTTCCTGGTAAAATGCCACATTTTGCCAGCTGCTTTCCCGTTTTCCAGGGAGCAATTCCTTGACCCAATGGTATTGTTCACTCCAAACAAGCTCCAATCTCTGTTCCACGTAACTATTTATTCATCTGCTAGCAGTAATTCAAACTTTAATACACTCTGCTCAGTTGTCTGGTTATCACTGCTCAAAGGATTGGATTTCATATTCAGTGACTTGAGGGAGGGCATAGAGGCAAGTCTCTCAACTGGTATCTCTGAAAAATAGAAGTAGATCATTGAACTCTTCACCCTGGTGAAACTGAGAGAATAGGAGAAACTTTAGACTTTAAACTTCATGTTCAGGGTAAATGCAATGTGGGGTTTCCAGTTGTGTCAACAAGCTGCTAAGGAATGAGAGATTAAAAAGTATTGGTTGCCTACTAAGTGTTATTTAATAGATGTTAGTTTTAGTTAGTCTGTTACAGTAAAATACTTACAAAAATGAAATCTTATTTGCAATTCATTGTTGGGAAATCCATACCTCCTTCTAAAAGCTATTGATTTCTACAGAGTTTCTACTTGGGTGGCATGGTGGCTCAGTGGTTAGCACTGCTGCCTCACAGCACCAGGGACCCAGATTCGATTCCACCCTCGGGCGACTGTCTGTGTGAAGTTTGCACATTCTCCCTGTGTCTGCGTGGGTTTCCTCCGGGTGCTCTGGTTTCCTCCCACAGTCCAAAGATGTGCAGGCTAGGTGGATTGGCCATGCTAAATTGCCCGTAGCATTCAGGGATGTGTAGATTAGGTGGGTTAAAGGGGAAATGGGTCTGGGTGGGATGCTTTGATGGTTGGTGTGGACTTGTTGGGCCAATGGGCCTGTTTCCACACTGTAGGGATTCTATGATATAAAAAAAATTACAACAGCTTTCAGAGTTAGAGTTTACAGCATGGAAACACACCCTTCGGTCCAACCCATCCATGCTGACCAGATATCCTAAATTAATCCAGTCGCATTTGCCACATATCCCTCTAAATGCTTCCTATACATATACTCATCCCAATGCCTTTCAAA
Source organism: Rhincodon typus (assembly GCF_021869965.1). Lineage (NCBI taxonomy): Eukaryota > Metazoa > Chordata > Chondrichthyes > Orectolobiformes > Rhincodontidae > Rhincodon > Rhincodon typus. The sequence goes on along the minus strand of NC_063365.1, from coordinate 860,179 downwards.
TGTTGCAATTGTACCAACCTCCACCACTTCCTCTCACAGCTCATTTCATACGTTCACCTCTGCATGAAACAGTTGCCCCTCAGGGCCTTTTTCTATCTTTCCCCTCTCACACTAAATACACCCTTTCAGATGATTTTGCCAAGGGGCAGCACACAGATGATAAATATGGGGAGGCTGGTCTTGGGGGACATCAGAAGTAACAGCACAGGAGCAGGAGAAAAAGGACTCTGGTTAGGTCAGCAAGAATGGAACAAGCTGAGATAAATCCATGATCATCATTCAACTCATTTTTATTCCAGATTTTTATTGAATTCAAATTTCACCATTTGCCATGTGAGATTCAAATCCATGTTGCAGTTTATCAGCCTTAGCTGGGCTCTAGATTACCAGTTCAATGATATTACCACTACACCACTGCCTGGAGAAGGTGGGGAGAGGTGGTTTAAGAAAATAGTTTTCAATTCTCAATGTTATTTTCTCATTTCCCATGATCGTGGAGTAGTGAGCAGTTTTCACAGGCATCAGCAGAACCACACTGTGCTCTTGATGACCCAGACTGATATGGTGGTGGATGAATAAACCAGTTGTCCATTGTGTCCTCTGAAGTCTGTAGACCTTGGTATTAAGGGCCTTGGTGTTAAGGGAGTGAGGGTGAGCACCGTACCAAAGGGAGAAGCCACAGCATTTCTTTTTGAGGATGGGCTGAGGGGCAGATGAGTAAACCAATAGCTGCAGAAGTGGAATGCAGTGGTGCAGTGGTAATGTCACAGGATTTGTTGGGATAATGCTGCCACTTTAAAAAAGGTTATTTATGTCATTGTTTTTTTTGAAGAAAGCTTGTAAAGGCAGAGGTACCAAAGAGTCTAGGGAATAACAGTTTAACAATGGAAGGGGAGTGGCCAGTTCTCCCAGTTCAGGTTTTTTTCTAGTATTTTTTGCCATAGCAGTCACAGATATTTTGTGCACCGGAAGTGTTGCAAGCTTCAGTAAAAGATTCCTCGGACTTTCTCTGAAATCTCTCTCTGGATGTTGTTCCCTCCTGCCTGTA
>NC_063365.1:855594-859031 GCF_021869965.1 Rhincodon typus | reverse complement strand
GAGCAGGAAGGCTGAAGTTTCGGGCCTAGACCCTTCTTCAGAAAGGCCCGAAACGTCAGCCTTCCTGCTCCTATGATGCTGCTTGGCCTGATGTGTTCACCCAGCTCTACGCCTTGTTTCTCAGATTCTCCAGCATCTGCAGTTGCTACTATCTCTGATACAGGTTTTTTTAGCTGTAGCAGTTACATGATGTTTTGAGTACCAGAAGTGTTGCAAGTTTCAGTAAAAGATTCCTCTGACCTTCTCTGAATCCCTCTCTAGATGTTGTTCCCTCCTGGCTGTAAGAATCTATGTTTGAATTCACCTTTTTGCCAAGGGGTGTGTTTATGGGATGTTACTATATTGGAACAGTTAATTAGTTAAGTTGCTGTATCCAGTTGGTTAAGTTTTCCAATAGTTAAGTTACTGTAAATTCCACTTTCTTTTGTTTGTATTTAAACTGTATAAATAAATTTTGTTTTGCTTAAAGCGGAGTGGTTTGGCCAGAACACTCACTTCACATCTGCCTTTAAAATAAGAAAAAGTCAGTGTCTTGGCTACCTTCCTAAAATATTTTGAGGGGTTCTGGCCTGGTCCATAACATAGTAATCTGGAGGCCAAGATTAATGTTCTAGGACACAGGTTCAAATCTCATAGCAGATGGTGGAATTTAAGTCCAATAAATATCTGGAATCAAAAGCTAATCTAGTGGCGACCAGGTTGTAAAAAGCTATGTGGTTCTCTAATGTCCTTTAAGGAATTAAATCTGCTGTCCTTACTTGGTTTAGCCTACTAGTGACTCCAGACCCACATAATGTGATTGCTTCCTAATTGCCATTTGAAATTGCCCCAGCAAGCCACAAAGTTGTATCTAACCACTAAGAAGTCTGGCAGTTCAAGAATGCAACTCATTATCACCACCTTCTCAAGGACAATTAGGAATGGACAATAAATACTAACCCAGCCAGTGACACCCACATTCCCTTGAATGAACTTTGAAATAGAAATGAGGTGGCAGATGGTAGGATAGTAGGAATTTTGTGAGTGCAGTTCTAATTGAATGGGGAGATAGTTTTTCAGGGATGAATACAGAAGGAGATACTGTTGGAATGAGGATAGGTTAGGCGAATGGTGAATGACACAAGAAAGTGACTGGATTTAGCTGAATCTATGGTTAATATGACCAAGACCAGCAAGACCAGCAAGACCAGGTGACATGACAAAGTTGGGAGCTATCTGTCAATGAGTCAGGGAAATTATACAGAGAGAAAAATTATGGGAGGATAAGGGATGAATGAGCTCAGAAGAGGGAACACGATGAGTTGAAATAGGAGGTGGAAATCATTGAGAAGAACAGTACAGAGACTGAGGGATGAATGCTTTTATGTGAATGCTCCTATGCACAAACCCTGCTGCTTCGCATTAGCTGGTGTCATCTTGATCTACCCAGTACATTGTGCAGAGTGGATCCAAGAGATTGCCAGCTTGACAGCTCCTTTTTTAATCTAGGGTGATACTCACAATGAAACAAATGAGGACATGAAAGACAGAAACAGAGGAGTGGATGTGGAGAAACAGGGAAATAACCATGTCTAATTCCTCCCTCAAAACATCATGAATGGTTTCAAATGCTGCCCAGTGTCTCAGAGAGGTTTTGTAGGCATCGCTGAACAATACTGAATCAATCTACATCCACTGCACATGTACCACCGACTTAAAATACTCACCAGCAATCTGATTCCCCTCCAGGTTAATCGTTTCCAATGCTGTCAGTTCAGTTAGCTGTTGGGGGAAAACTGAGAATTTGTTCCTTGCCAGGTTAATGCTTGTCAAGTGCGTCAAGGATTTAACTTCATCGGGGAGCTGTTTCAGGTAATTTCCTGCAAGGTTTAACTCTGAGGAGAAAGAGTTGTTGAAATACTGTAAGCCATACAATGAATTTAAAGAGAATGTAGGATGACCTCCACTTTCCAACCAAAGCTCTCTGTGACAAAAAAAACTAACCATTTTATTGATGCAGTACGGGCTTAATATTCTGTCATGCTCCGCGTGTAATGAGAGGCTAGCTGAATGGTCTAACATTAGTAGAGCACCTGATACTGCGATTTTCATTTTGTCCTCATTTTACAGGATGTGGATGTTGCTGGCTGGCCAGCTTTGTTGCATATCCCCAACTGCCCTTTAAATGAGTGACTTGTTCAGCCATCTCGGAGTGCACTTAAAAGTGAGCCATATTGCTGTAGGCCTGGTGTTACACATCGGCCAGAGGGGTGGATGAGTGAGGACCCAGCGCCAGGCAGTCAGCACCACCAAGAAGAGGGGTGAAAAAAGGGCCCCATGGCAGGCAGTTAGAGACAGAGATGGTTTCATTTCAGCTGACTGAAATGGTTCTTCTGCTGTATAGAGAAAGGAGCTAACTGTTTGATGGGTCTGTGTTAAGTGGTTAAGGTTTTTTCTGTTCTTAAATTTTAACATTGGATAATTTTTATTATGTAGACAAAGCAGCATAATTAATTAATTAATTAAAACACATTAAGAATGGCGGGACAGGTAATGTGTCAAGGCTGCAGCATGTGGATACCATTGCAATTCAACGTAAACATGTCTGCAGTCAGTGTCTGAAGTTCGAGCAGCTTCGCTCAGGGTTTCAGCTGGAGGTTGGATTACAAATACTGCAACACGTCAGGGATGGGGGAAGAGTTACCTGGCTTCTTTGTACCTGGACACAATCACACCACTTGAAATAGACAGATAGATAGCCAGTGGTCAGAGAAAGGAGGGGGTGACTGCGAGTGGGGCAAGTAGGAGGTCCCCCAGGGAGGAACAACAGGCTTTACAGTTTCCAATACATCTGATGTTCTCTCAGCCTGTTTGGCTGAGAGTAGGGGCTGCAGTGTGGATGTGCAAACTGACCACGGCACCATGGTACAGGTACATTCAAGTTCGGGAGCAGCAAGGAATGTGGCAATGGGGAATTGTATAGCGAAGGAAATCAACACGATTCTCTGCAGCAGACAGTGAGAGTCCAGGCGGCTGTGTCACCTGCCCAGTGCCAGGTTTTGTGACATCCACTTGGGACTGGAAAGGAATTTCAGCCTGAGGGGGTGGATTCAGTAGGTGTGGTCCATGTAGATACCAATGATGTAGTTAGAAATGCAAAGGATGTCCTGCATAGAGAGCATGAGGAACCTTGCACAAATTAAAAAGCAGAACCTTTAATGATTATAATCTCTGGATTATTACCTGAGCCCAGTACAAATTGCCATTGGGTACATAAAGTTAGGGAGATGAATACACGGCTTAAAAGATTGGTGTGGGAGAAGTGAGTTCCTGTTGGTAAGAGACAACAAGGTGCAGGGCTGGATGAACACAGCAGGCCAAGCAGCATCATAGGAGCAGAGAGGCTGACGTTTCGGGCCTAGACCCTTCATCAGAAAAGGGGGAGGGGAAGGGGGTTC